>NC_041386.1:132992851-132993553 GCF_002162155.2 Triticum dicoccoides | reverse complement strand
CTAGTGATTCACACAAATTTTATAATATTCAAATTTAAACTATTCAAAATTTTAAAACTAATGGCACTAACAGAAAGTTTATAATTTTTGTGACCTAAAATCAAAAAGAAATCACTAAAATACTATAAGTATTTAGTTGTAAGTATAAATAAAAAATAAATAGAAAAAAAAATTCTATTTTTATAGTAAAGTTATTCATAAACTAGTGATTCACACAAATTTTTAAAAATTCAAATTTAAACTATTCAAAATTTAAAACTAATGGCACTAACAGAAAGTTTATAATTTTTGTGACCTAAAAGCAAAAAGAAATCACTAAAAAACTGTAAGTATTTAGTTTTAAGTAGAAATAAAAAAATAAAAAACCAAAAAATGTAGAAATAAAAAAGAAAAAACCAAAAAAAATGCCACCTACTGGGCCTCCACGGCCTGAATACGACTTGAAACCCTACATGGGCCAGGATTCAGGCCCGCAGAGGCCCAATAGGCCCACAGGCAGTAACAAGTTTAGGCCCGAAAGCCTGCATTAGAGAGGAGCTCGAATGGGGAGGCACAGCAGCGCTTATAAACAAGTGCCGGCGCCCTTCAGCTAACGATGTGGGACTAAACTTCAGCTAGCGATGCAGCACAAGGCCATTGGTCCCGGTTGGTGGCACCAACCAGGACTAAAGGGGGCATTGGTCACGGTTCGTGGCACCAACC
>NC_041386.1:132985752-132992519 GCF_002162155.2 Triticum dicoccoides | reverse complement strand
CGTTGCCGCCCCGAGCCCGCCGCCGTCGCTCCGCCCCGTCGCCGCCCCGAGCCCGTCGCCGCCCCGAGCCCGTGGTCGCCCTGCGCCGGCACCCTTTAGGTTGATGATATGATGATGTTGATGATATGATGATGTTTTTTTTCTGTTGATGATATGATGATGTTTTTTTCGTATATGCATTTTTTCATATATGTATTAATTTTTTTAAGTTGTTAGTAGATATCGATTTTAGGTTAGTGCATTTTATCACTGATTTTAGGTTAGTTGAGCCTCTTTAGTGCATTTTATGTTTGTTGCATTTTAGGTTAGTGTATTTTATGTTAGTGGAGAGGAAAAAGTAAAATAAGGAAAAGGAAAATAAGTAGAGAAAGAAGGAGAAGAAGAAGGAGAAGACGAGGAGAGGAAGAAAAGGAAGAGGAGAAGAAGAAAGGAATAGAGGAGAGGAAGAAAAAATAGAATTTTTTTTCTATTTTTTCTTCTTCTCCTCTATTCCTTTCTTCTTCTCCTCTTTTTTTTCTTCTTTTTTTCTTCAATCTTCTCCCCCTCCCGATAGGAAAGTTTTATATAGAAAGTTACAATTTTAGAAAAGTTTTATATATGCAAAAATTACAATTTTAGAAAAAGAAGGATAGGAAAGAAGAAAATAAGAAGAGGAAAGAAAGAAGAAGAGGAGAGGAAAAGAAGAGGAGAAATAAATAAGAAGAAGAAAAAATAAGAAAAAGAAGAGGAGAAGGAAGAAAGGAATAGTGGAGAAGAAGAGAAAATAGAATATTCCTTTCTCTTCTTCTCCACTATTCCTTTCTTCCTTCTCCTCTTCTTTTTCTTCTTTTTTCTTCTTCTTATTTATTTCTTCTCTTTGAGGGGTCGAGGGTCGGGAACTAGGGTAGAGGGTCGAGGGTCGTTAAGGGGTCAAGGGTCGAGGGTTTCAGGGTCGAGGGTTCGAGGGTTCTATAGGTTCGAGGGTCGAGGGTTCCAGCAGGGTCGTCTAGGGGTCGAGGGTTCCAGGGTCGTCAAGGGTTCGAGGGGTCGAGGATCGCCGAGGGGTCGAGAGAGGTTTCCTAGTGTCAAAGTATTGAAGAAATCCATGCCTTCATCATTAGCCGGAAGTAACCGGGGCATGTTGGTACGAAGTTCTGCAAAGTTGTTCTGGAATGGAGTCCCGGATAGAATAATCCGCCTTTTGGTACGAATTCAGCAAAGGCCTTCCAAATAGCGATATTCGGAAGGCTCTTTCTGAACTTTGTACCAAAAAGCGAATTATCCTATCTGGGACTCCGTTCCAGAACAACTTTGAAGAGCTTCGTACCATCATGCACATGCTACTTTCGCCTAATGATGAAGACATGGTTTTGTTGAATCCTTTGACACTAGGCAACCTCCCGACCCCTCGGCGATCCTCTCGAACATGAGAGGAAGAAGAGGGTCGTCTAGGGGTCGAGGGTTCCAGGGTCGTCGAGGGTTTGAGGGGTCGAGGATCGCCGAGGGGTCGAGAGAGGTTTCCTAGTGTCAAAGTATTGAAGAAATCCATGCCTTCATCATTAGCCGGAAGTAACCAGGGCATGTTGGTATGAAGTTCTGCAAAGTTGTTCTACAATGGAGTCCTAGATAGAATAATCTGCCTTTTGGTACGAATTCAGCAAAGGCCTTCCAAATAGCGATATTCGGAAGGCTCTTTCTGAACTTTGTACCAAAAAGCGAATTATCCTATCTGGGACTCCGTTCCAGAACAACTTTGAAGAGCTTCGTACCATCATGCACATGTTACTTTCGCCTAATGATGAAGACATGGTTTTGTTGAATCCTTTGACACTAGGCAACCTCCCGACCCCTCGGCGATCCTCTCGAACATGAGAGGAAGAAGAGGGTCGTCTAGGGGTCGAGGGTTCCAAGGTCGTCAAGGGTTCGAGGGGTCGAGGATCGCCGAGGGCTCGAGAGAGGTTTCCTAGTGTCAAAGTATTGAAGAAATCCATGCCTTCATCATTAGCCAGAAGTAACCAGGGCATGTTGGTATGAAGTTCTGCAAAGTTGTTCTGGAATGGAGTCCCGGATAGAATAATCCACCTTTTGGTACGAATTCAGCAAAGGCCTTCCAAATAGTGATATTCGGAAGGCTCTTTCTGAACTTTGTACCAAAAAGCGAATTATCCTATCTGGGACTCCGTTCCAGAACAACTTTGAAGAGCTTCATACCATCATGCACATGTTACTTTTGCCTAATGATGAAGACATGGTTTTTTTGAATCCTTTGACACTAGGCAACCTCCCGACCCCTGGCGATCCTCTCGAACATGAGAGGAAGAAGAGGGTCGTCTAGGGGTCGAGGGTTCCAGGGTCGTCGATGGTTCGAGGGTTCGAGGGTTCTTCTCCTCTATTCTTTCTTCTCCTCTTTTTTTTTTCTTCTTCTTCCTCTTTTTTTTATCGGGAACGAGGGTCGTCGAGGGACATAGATTTAGTGTCGTCGTTGTCGATATATACCCCCTCCCGATAGCTTACTATGATTAGGTAGCTAGTTCTACGTTTGGCACTAATATATCCATCTGTCATGTTTGAATAATAATTGCCATGTTGTAAATATTTGTAGAAACTGTGGACACCGCCCTAGACGAAGCAACAAAAGAAGCGTTGTTGAGGGACATAATCGCAGAAGGAAGTGATACCATCTCGTTGTTTCTCAATGAAACCGATGGTCTGGAAGGAGAGGGTGAACAAGCTGGCTACGGTGACCTAATGCCGGTGCAAGAAGAAGAACATGAGGACGACTCCGGTGACCCAATGCCGGTGCAAGAAGGAGACCGTGATGACGGCTCCGGTGACCGAACCGAGTCTGGCCAAGTATATATATTAGTTAAGCCTATGCTGACTAGCTGATTGATGCATTCATTGTTTTGGTATGTACACATATTAATTAAGTCTTTGTTCTTTTTTCTAGCCCTCTGGATCGAGCACAACTTCGGTAAAGAGACGACGCCCGAAGAAAAAGTTGAGCTCGGATGAAAAGTTTGAGATCATAGCAATCGCGCCCAACGGACAACCTATTGAACCCCTCCGGACAAAGAGCACATTTGTTGCTCAGTGTGGGGTTCTGGTTAGGGACAAGATCCCGATAAGCACCCAGTAATGGTTTAAGCCGGCTACAGAAGACCCTGAGGTGTCTTATGTCAATGATATGCAGAAAAATGATCTTTGGACTGAGCTGAAGTCAAATTTCACCCTACCGACTGAGGATAATTCAGACAACCCAGTTAAAGAGAAATTAATCAAGTCTTTTGCTCTGAAGAGGATGGTAGAACTATTCAGGAGGTGGAAGAAAGAGCTGAATAAGTTTGTCGAAAATAATGAGACACCAGAATTCAAGGGCAGATATGAGAAGATCAGAGATCACTGGCCCGCATTTGTGGCCCACAAGACATCGGAAAAGAGTCAGAAGATGTTGGCGACAAACAGGCAAAATGCTGCGAAGAAGAAGCTTCACCATCGCACGGGGTCAGGTGGCTACCTCGTAGCCCGGCCTAAGTGGTCCAAGACTGAGAATGATCTGGTTCATAAAGGGATCGAACTAGAGACAATTAACTGGCCAGACTGTTGCCGGACTTGGTTCTTCGGGGCTGGCGGAACCTTGGACCCTGTAATAGGGAAGTGCATTTGGACGAACGATCAAATGGACATACCAGTCAGTAAGCTTAAGAAGTATATCGAAGCAGCGCAGGAAGGGACGTTCTTTCCAGACAGAGAGAACGACGAGCTCACAATGGCCCTCGGGAATCCTGAGCACCCTGGACGGACACGAGGCACGCCAGGCTCCATTCCGTGGAAGGTTGGGTTTCCGGACGCAGGCGGTTACAAATCCCATGAGAGGAGGAAAAAAGTGCAGCAGACCCAAATGCAGGCGCTGCAAGCAAGGGTAGACGCGATAGAGGAACGAGAAGCAAATCGCAGCAAACGTACTACCGAAGCCTCCCCCGAAGCTACCCCGCCATCTCAGCGCAGAAGCAGCGTGGCTTCCACCGAGCTGCTTCAGCCGGAGCATGCCTTGACGGCTCCTGCCAACTATCCCGTGGATGCTATAACGGAGTCTCAAAATTGCCACCTTATGACGCAATGGATGAATTTGAAGGTCAAGGCGGCTGTTGGCTCTGTTTATCCTACTGAACCCGGCGCAACTTTTCACTGCCGGCCGATTCCAGAAGGATATGCTACGGTGATGGTGGATGAGATAACGGAGGGATTTGAGGACCTCCAGCTTGACCACCCTACCGGTGAAGGGGAGACTCGGCTGGGGTCTTCTCTAAAGACTCCATGTCTATGGCGGAAGGAGCTCATCAACCTTCCGAACTGGACGCCTCCGCCTCCTCCTCCTCCTCCGGCAAGTCAGGGCACTCCGCCTCCACCGCCTCCTCCTCCGGCGAGTGACGATCAGGGCCCTCGGCCGGTTCCTTCTCCGGCGCGTGGCGGCACTCCGCCTCCTTCTCCGCCTGCGCCGACGCGCCCGAGCAGCCAGCCTCCTCCTTCTCCGCCTCGTCAGCAAGGGCGAAGAGACCTGTCACTGCTCCAGCTGCTCCGGCGCGTCGTAGTCCTTCTCCTCCGCCTCTTAAGCAAGTAAAGAAGACAACCGCTCCGTCTGCTCGGTCGGCGTCTAGCAGTACAACCAGAGGCAGGAGGACATACAGATTCGGTCCTTCTCTGAAGACTCCAGAGAAGTTACCATATGAGAGGACCCTGGAGGAGAACGCCGAGATCGCGCGAGAAGAAGTGAGGAACTTCTTTGAAGGGGTTAAAGCAAAGAAACATCCACCTCCGGAGGAGAAGGTAGATCGGGTGAAAGTGAAGTGCACTCTGGCTGCCCTAACAAAATCACTGAAGTCTGATCCGCCGAAAGGAAACTATGACCGCATTATTGGAAAGGAATTTGCCGAAGCGGAGCAGTCGGGAAGTATTGTCAGTGATCAAAGGCTGAAAGAACGACGAGCTGGGAAAAAAATTGCCCAATTCGGCGAACAAGTGAAGCAATCGTGCCCCCCGCTCAAGGTGCCTAGCCACAACGTCGCTAATGATCCGAGGATGGTGCCCGGTTATAGCAATCTTGTAGATTACCTGCCCGACGAAGTACATTATGAACCCATGGACATGCAGATACAAAGATACGAGTACGGGAAGCCTTTCGTCAAAGATGAAAGATCTCTATCAATGATGATGCGAAGATTTCATGATTGGTACTTGAAAATCTGCAGAGACTCTGGGGGGAGGAGTACTTTGTATGTGAAAGTTAAAAAGGAGCATGACCTCGTTGGAATTGATCTGTTGCCTGTTCCATTTGAGGAGTTCTATCAGTTTTTCAATCAATTGGCCCTCGATAAAACAACGGTCGCCTGCTACTGTCTGTAAGTAGTACTACTTCTGTCATTAGGTTTCTCTATATAGCTTAGCTCTTTCATTGCATGTATTTATAATCATCCTCACTATATTATGCAGATTGAAGATCGCCGAATTGAAGAAAAGACAAGTCGGTGATATTGGGTTCATTAACACATATCTCATAGATGCAACTCAGGTTAAACTTCATGCCGCAGCTACCGAGGCCAACTTGCTACGATCGTTCGTAATAAATCAAAACAAAGATATAATACTCTTTCCTTACAACTTCAGGTGAGTGTTACTGTCTTGTGCGTATTCGGTTTCCCTTATATATTAGTCAAGGTTATAGTAATGTAATTCATGAGTTATGCATGCGTGTGCAGTTTCCACTATATTCTCCTAGAGATTAAGCTTGAGCAGGGACTAGTAACCGTCTTAGACTCAAAACGAAAAGATCCCCAGGACTATGCAGACATGACTCAAATACTCCAGAAGTAAGTTAAATCGATCATTATCCACCATATCAGCAACTTTGTTCATTTCCTGATATCAAGTAATTATTTTCTTTGTCCGGCAGGGTTTGGAGAAAATTCACCAAAACAGTTCCGGGACTGCCGAAGGAGCTGGAATTTAGACACCCGAAAGTAAGTACTATAGTAGCATGTTCCGCTCATCTCATAGTGATTCAAGCGCTAGTTTCATCAATACCATTTAGCATTCTTGCTTATCAGTTTGATTGACCTCTATTTCTTGTAAAGTGGTTGTGGCAGGAACGAGGGAATGATTTCTGTGGATACTGCATCTGCGAGTCCATCCGCCACACGACCTGTGAGCGGGGTGGGTACTCTAACGAACAATATGAAGTACGTAAATAACAACATTCACAATTTTATTTTATTACCATCATTTGTGTTGAGTTTCATTCATTCATATATATATGTATTGACCCCCTTCTTCAAATTAGATGTTTCGGAAGCGGGATGAACTCCTAGCACCAGCTCGCATGCGAGCAATTCAAGAGGAATTGGCGGCATTCTTTCTTGACCATGTGATCCCTGAAGACGGAGAATTCTATGTGGACCCTGAGTCTGTATGATTATATTTGTAAGAGATAATTATTGTATATATGTAGCCGGTAGTGTCAGATAGATATACGTGAACTTGTTGTTCGACCAATCTCTCGGAGAAGGAGAGGTGGTCGATATCACTTCTCTCTGTATGCATATATGTTCATGACGATCTTCTGTTTCCTTCGTTTGCTTACTAGCTAGCCAGCGTGTCTAGTCCTCTCTATACGTATGTATAGTACGTAGCGTCGACCAAGCACGGACATAAGAGAGGACACTTCTCTCTATTAATTATAGCTAGCTAACACAATATATGAAACACCTAAATTAACCCCCCAAAACCCCCAA
>NC_041386.1:132960364-132985523 GCF_002162155.2 Triticum dicoccoides | reverse complement strand
CCACAGAAATGCTGACACATGGATGCCTATTGGTCCCGGTTGGTGCCACCAACCGGGACCAAAGGGTCTCCTGACTGGGCTCTGTGCACTGCCCACGTGGAGGCCCATCAGTCTGGGTTCTTCCAGAACCGGGACTAAAGGGTCGGGGCATTAGTACCGACACTTTAGTCCCGGTTCAGGAACTGGGACTAAAGGCCCTTACGAACCGGGACTATAGGCCCTTTTTCTACCAGTGGGTGCATTACTATTGCTATATGGAGCAGCAATTTACTATTGCTATATGCTCTAGTTTGTATCAATGTGATTGTAGTTTTTCTTGTCATCAAGTTTAGTTGATGTTTATTTAAATATAGCTTATATGATCAGCCACTCTATGTATGATTGTGGCTTGAAGGTTCTGGAAGAACGTTTTTCCTTCAAATTCTATCTGGTGGCATTGTCCTAGACTCCCTAGTTGTGTTTTTAATTGTGCTTCTATTAAAAGAATTGGGAGTTACTCACTGTACTAGAACTCTGTAGGTTGAATTTTGGTTAACTAATACTGACGTTATGAGAATGTAAGCACCTATTATTGCTACTGATATCATTGGCTCATTGCTGCCTTTGTGCAATGCAGAACTGTTAAGAGTGATTTGGAGGATTCAAGATTATGTGAAGCTCTTTTGACATTTAAAACTCAGAACTGAAGGTACTTAATAAACTCAAAAGCATTGATGAGAACTCTTTTTGCCTAGAAACAGAGGTAGTTTACATATTGCATTGATGGTGTTTGTTTATGTTCAGAGTTTAAGCATGTGTAGTGTAGTGTAGTGTAGTGAGCTTGTTCTAGTGTAGTGAGGTCTGAACCATTGCACGATGTAGTGTAGTGTAGTGAGCCCTGAACCATGTTTAGTGTAGAGTACTTCAAGTTTACTGAACCTATTCATTTTTGTGGACTTAGTGAACATGATAAGACAAGCCAGATGCTCTATTTTTAATTAAGAGTAATCCATGATCAGCAACAGTTTCTTTCACTAATTTTTAGTTAACAGCAATCCATGATTTTTTTCAGATAAAACTATTCATGATTTTTTGTTGGGTGACCTATTAGATCTGGAATGGAAGCTCACATAAGTTGAGCTGATTTTTGTCCATATGAAAGCAGAGGACCATATGGTCTGTGGCCTTTTCATCCATATGAAAGTAGAGGCACATTGTGGTGCTAGTTTGCTGGGTTTTGTCTCCGACCATCGTGTCGTGATGATTTTGCAGGTACCCCGAGAGGCCCTTGAGTTTGCCGGAATGTCGATTAACTTCCGTTCCGGAAAATTCGGGTACTCCATATGTCTTATTTTCAGCAAAGGTCATGCTGAAATTTTCCGTGAATTTTAGCATGACTTTGCTAAAAGTCGGACATATGGGGTACTTGCTACTAATGCATGGGCTGGGGTATCTTAGTACTTAATTAAGTAGGATCAACTGCACCGCCATTCTTGCTGCATTAAACCATAGGTGGCAATAGAGCCAAGTGATTAGGCCGAACTTAGAATTCTCGTTAGCATCGATAAACCCTAGATGATAAACCCAACATAGGTGGCAATAGAGTCAAGTGATTAGTGCCAACTGATTAGGCCAAACCTAGGGTGCCTCGGCATCGATTAACCCTAAATGATGAAAACTTAACTTCTCTTCTATAGGGTGCCTCGGTGTCGATGAGAACCTAAATGATGTATGCTTAGGCTTTTAGGGTGCCTCGACGTCGACAAAACCTAAATGATGAAAGCTTAGGCTTTTAGGGTGCCTCGACGTCGACAAACCCTAAATGATAAAACCTTGGCTTTTAGGGTGCCTCGGTGTCAATAAGAACCTAAATGATGAAAGCTTAGGCTTTTAGGGTGCCTCAGCATCGACAAACCCTAAATGATAAAAGCTTAGCTTTTAGGATGCCTCGGTGTCGACAAACCCTAAATGATGTAGTTTTGAATTATGAATGTAGGATATGTCATCATCATCATCGGACGATGAAAGGGACGATGAAAGTCTCCCGGCGGAGTGCGACTGGTGCCACGATGATCGAGGTCTGTGCGACATGCCTCACCTGGACGATGATCGGCACTTCAGCATTAAGCTCGAGGAGACCTTCGAAGTTGAAACGGTACACAACGATGACAAGTGTTATTTTCATAATTAAGCATGACTTCAACTATTTCAATGGAGTATAGCTTATGCCATGCCATGCAAGACGCTATGTCTTGGAGAGGATGGATTTTGAAGACCATGAAATTTCTGAAACAAAGAAAATTCACCTAAGGACTCATCATGATGTGGACTTTGAAGTAAATATATATAATTCTGAGAGCGTAACCCATTTTGGTTGCAAAAATTGGGAAGCATTTTGCAAGATGTATGGTTTTGATGAGGGTATGCTTATCACCATGGATCTTCGTAATCCTGACATCAATCAAGACAATATGGACATTTGGGTCCTTGTTGATACGCCTCCAGTTCTACCGCTATATGAGTTTCCCAAACATAGTTATTAGCTAATTTATATTGTTTATTTCAAAATAGTTGACAGCTTATTTCCATTGACAGCTTATTTTTATTGTTCAAAGAATGTGTGGGAGATGGTAGACAAAACCCACTACACCGATGGCTCCGAATTAACAACTTACAAGGAGAAAAATCATTTGGTCGGATTTTGTACTGACATTGAGAATTAGAATATCTACAATCAAACTCCTCAACATTATGGTAAATACGTGCCACTAGTGCATGTGTTCAACTACGGTAACTACCATGGAGATACCCTGGTAAGATTTTTACTATTACGACATCCGTGCATCTTTTGCATACTTCTAAAACTAGTACATTATTGCTAACTATGAAGTTATTACTATGTTTTTCAACAGATAATCCCAGAGAATTGTGTGGCTCATATGATGTATCTGAAAGGTAGTGTTAATGTTTTGAACATACAGCCAGGTCGTCCTACGAATCTCAACTGTCCATATGAGATTTCTAAAAGAAGTGGAGACATGAAAATCAAAGGATGGAAAAAATGCATGGACAGTCGTAAGGAGCTTCTTGGAAGCAAAAGGAAGCGAAGCACAAGAATTGGAGATAGGATGATCTCCATTCTCCATAATGGAGAGTCAGGGCCTATATTGTTTTATGCTATTTTAGCTTAAATAGGGTATTTAGGTCCTGCCTAATACTGATGATCATGTGCTAAGAACAATTAAGTAGGGTTGGTTCGAAGACTATCAAGATGATGATCGTATGACTTGTTATGAATAATGAGTAGAAGTTGTATGATGATGATTAGTAGGACTTGTTAGGATTAGTATTACTTCCGACAAACTCGATACTCGCGGTCTCGAGACTTGTAATGTTTTATCTTTGTTCGGTCTTTTGAATTCGGAGACTAATATGATGAATTGTATTCGGAGACTAATCTTCTATTGTATTCGATGAATCTGTTGTTGTTGTGTGCTACTGTCTATATTCTGTCAAATAATATATTTTGTAACATGTGCAAAAATCAGAAAAGTAAAAAAAACCTAATATTCATACTAATGGCGCATCACTACAGAGTGCGCCATTGGTATGCCAAGTATACTAATGGCGTATCCATCCACAGTGCGCCATTAGTGTGCCAAAGCACATGGTTAAATATGGCCCCTAGGAGGCACACTAATGGCGCATGGTGTTATATACTAATGGCGCACTGGATGGTGCGCCATTAGTATACCAGATACTAATGGCGCACCAGTGGTGCGCCATTAGTAAAAATTACTAGTGGCGTGCTACCAATGGCGCACCGGTGATGCGCCATTAGTAGGCAAAACCGGTGCGCCATTAGTAGGCCTTTTCCTAGTAGTGCTCATGCACGATCATTTGCACATTCACACCTCTCTATGTCTGTATCACACGCACACCGTCTCCACATTGCCCTTCTGCCACAACACACATATGGACACATACACACGTTCTCTCTCAGTCACACACACAAAATCAGTATTAAAAAAAACTAGGGCGCACCTAAAATGTCCAAATCCAAATAAACACAAACTGGAGCTAAATTCAAATATATGGAAATATTGCAGCGTCAAGAACTTTCACAGGAAAAAAAAGTTGAGTAATATTCGAGGATTGTTTTCACACACACAAAAAGGTTCAGTGGATGTCCTTCGAGCGCGACACGGTGACGCACCATTCGATCGACCGCACGGCCGCGGTTCACGCGCTTGCACAGGATTCCGTATCATGGCCATGGTGCTAAGGCTGGTCACAATGGGTAAGAACATAAGCTAGTAACTAATAAAAGCATTGCCCAAGTCTAATGTTTACGTGTACTAGTACGGTTTTCTTTTAAGTTTGACCAACCTTATATATAAAACTAAAGTAAGCTCCCACACGCGCACTCATCAATATGCCGCCGCCACTGTTGCGCATGCCGGCGCCTGCCTTCTCCGGCCAACAATTTCTCTCCCATCACCGTCGTGTCGCCGCCATCCCTGTGCCATGAAGTCGAAGGCTCGCCCGCTCACATCGTCTGCAGTCCCTCCTCGCGATGCTGCCGCGCTGCCAAGCACGCGAGCAGCTAGTGGAGCCGCGTCTATGCACGCAGCGTACGAAGAGGAGGACGAACGCGTGCTCCAGCACGCCGGCGAGGAGGAACTAGCGTGTCATTGTCGTCTCCGCCCGCACGGAGGAGGCGCGCATGGTGGCTGTCGCAGCGGAAGCCGGTCGCGCGCGCGTCGAGCCCGCAAACTAGGTGCGGACGCGGAATCTACCTTCGAGACCTTGAATGCCACGTGGATCCTTCAATCTGAAGGAGCAATTTGGGTCAGTCGACTCATGTGAGCCGTTTGATGCAACATGGATGGCTAGAAGGGCTTCTTCCACCTCTTCTGCCGTCTTCTTCCTTCGCTTCGTCGAACTTCTTTCACAAATCGACTGACCCAAATTATACTACTAGTACGAACGTATTAAGTACAATAGGAACACAAAGATACGAGCAGTAGTACCAACTGCAAGAAGAACAGTAGTAAGACATAGTACTAGTACTACTGTACGTACTAAAGAGTTCAAATAACGAGAAAGAACATAAACATAGTTCTGCTGGGGCCTCAGCACAACACACCCTTGAAAATAAACTAATAAGGAACTAGTCCGCTTGACACTGCAGTAGAACCAGCATGAGCGAGGGCACTGCCACCTACTTGGAGTCCGAGTCCACGTCCTCGACTTCGTCCTCATCCCTCTTCCTCTTCCTCTTTGCCGACGCTTCTTTGCTTGAACCGGACACTGGGCTCTGCTTCTTCATCCAACCCTTGTAGATATTTAAACAAAGGTAGGCATCCATTGCTGCGTACAGGATGTGATCTTCATCTAATGTCTTCGACTCCCATGCATGATGAAACTCATGATGAGGTTTCTTCAGTTTAGCAAACGAAGGATCAATCATGGCTGCTGCCAGGGTCAGCAATGAAGGTTGATAGGAGGACACCAGGCTTGCCTTTTGGAGATCAAAGGGCTGGCCTACAACGAGACCTATCTGACGCAGGACGTCACTGTCGTTCTTAAAGCCTACAGTAACGAATTTCACTCTTTTGTCCTTGAGGAAGTTCTTAAAATCCTGGCACTCAACGTCGGCATGGCATATGTGGTAGACCAAGCAAACATTATGTACGCAAACCTGGATCATGGCAGGCTTCTTCCTCTCTTCGTCCTTTAGATCCTTCTCTCGTCCCAGGACTTTGGTGTACTCAACATCTAGCCCAGCGACCCACTCATCCGTTGAACTGTTGAACATGCGTAGGAAGCGAGCAAGCCATGCTTTCACTGTCTCGGATCCATGTGTGTAGATGACGATGAACTGATCGCCGGTGATGGCTCTAACCTGGTACTCAGCGGCGACCATGGAGATTTGGGAGGCCATGGATTTTGGAGGAGGGTTAGGAGAAGTTGAACTGTTGTACCCCGCAAAAAAAACTGGGAGCGAACTAATGTGAAAGGACGGGATGACTGGGAGCGAACTATTGTAAGGTAGAAGACGGGGACGAGTAGGACGTGCGAACGGCGTGGGGTTGCTGGCTTGCCCAGTGGATAAACGGCTGCAAGCCCCCAAAGAGTTCTCGAGAACTATGCGGGACCCACTAGATGTCATGTCTACTAGACCCATATCGTAGGCCTGACGGTATAGCTTCTGCCTGTTCGCACGCCATGCCGGCGCGTGGATGTAACTTCACTTAATTCCGTCAAACATCACGCTTCCCACGACCTTCGCCTCCCTCGCGCGGTCGCGCCCTTTGAGACTTTAACCGGCTATAAATGAGCAATTTTTTGCCTTTTTTTAGACAAGCAATTTTTTTGCCTACTCCACATGCATGATACTCCCTCTGGTCCATTTTACTCCTGTCAACCGTTTGCAAAGTGTTTGACCAAATTTATACATTTTTTTGAACACCACCTTATATTAATTAACCAGCCACACCAGTACACTCATTCGATACAATATTCACCACACAAGGCGGTACGTTATTTACAAGAATACCATCTAATCTATTATCAAAGCTATACTTAGCGATTAAGTGTGCCACCTTATTGGCCGAACAGCTAATCTTTGACAATTGAAGATTGTTGATCAACTTCGAGATGCTCAACGCTTTCATCTTCAGGTCACGCATAGCAGACCTATCAATGCTTTGACAGGCATCAATGAAACCCCACGACCAAATTTATACTAAAAATATCAATATCTACAATACTCCCAAAACACTTAGGTGCGGTGCATTAACTTCTACCTCGTTTCTTGTTTCTCGACATATCAACCAATAGGAGATGTGGATGTGCATGCTTTTAATGACTTGAGACTACCAAACACGACATGCAGTGGTTAGTTCATTGCATGCAATGCTATTAATTAGAAAATAAACATTAAGATCTCTCGTTTTCCCCTCCTCCTTGGTCATAGTGCACAATCTAAGATGACTTGCTCACCTAGACGGAGGGAGTACTGATTATAATGAGTATAAGAACTATGTTTTATAATGAGTGTAAAAATATTGATTTGACATTGTGAATGGTGACACATTGTGGAATAGTTTTTGAAGTCTGCAAAAGTACTCAACTAGTGATGTCGTTCTCCACAAAAAATGTGTTTACCAATGCATGCATGAACACTAGTTACTCTAACCCCCTCTCTTCTTTAATTCTTTGCCACATCAGCATGTTTGCTATTCCCGTGTGCATGATACCAGCTAAGATACCACCATTATGGCCAGCCTTAATCATCGCATGCAATAATTTAGTGCACCTTGAAATATGAACATGTGTGGGGCGTGTTTGTTTTTAATGACTTGAGACTATACCTAGCCCGGCATGCAAGATGACTTATTATGCACCGTTCCCCATAACTGCAGGAAGCCCGTTCATCTCCAAATCTTTTCCTCTCCATGTGTGGAAACAATATGCCTGCCAAACTCTCCTTCTCCCTCCGGCGGTCCCACCACTCCACCCCCGTGTGAAAAAATCTGCATGCATGACTCTCCTCCCCCCACGCTCGTCCAATCCATTGTGACCAGCAATATTTCCACCCCTTCGCTCCCCCGTAATTTACTCCAACAAATATGCCCACGTAGCTGTTACTTAACTGCAGGTGCATTCAGTCACTAACATATGGGCCCAACAGAGGTCTGGCCCACATGTTAGTGACGCAACTGGACCGGCAGTTAAGTCAGTGCAGCTCAGTCCATATCTTACGTAGGTGTGCCATTGCTCGCTATAAATACTGCGCCTCCCATGACATCGCTATCTCCTCCCCCTCACGTTCACGTTCATCGCTATCTCCTCCCCCTCCCTCTCACATCGACCACCATGGCATCGCCCCTCCCAAGCCCTAGGAGCCCTCGCTGCACCGCGCGGACGGTCACGCATCGTCGTTCCGTTCCTCGCCGCCACTAGTCGAGGAGGACGCGTCGGTGTTCCGCTCCTCGCCGCTACGCGACGCGTCGCCGTTCCGTTCCTCACCGCCACAAGTCGAGGAGGACGCTTCGGCGTTCAGCTCCTCGCCGCCACTAGTCGAGGAGGACGCGCCGACGTTTCGCTCCTCGCCGCGACGCGTCGAGGTGGACGCGTCGGCGTTCCCAATCTCGCTAGCACGCGCGTCGGAGGACGCGTCGGCTCCCCACTATGAGGAGAACGACGCGCCGCCCGCCGAGCCCCCCAGCCTTGAGGAGCTTTGGAAAGAAATGGATGTAGCCTTGTGGGAGGCTTTGCCTCCAGCAGAGCGCGCCAAAATAGAGGCGGAGAAGAAGGCCGAGGAAGAGAAGCGCACCATGGAACAAGCTGCCTGGGAGGCCTATGTCGCGTCCGAGAGAATCAGGCAATTGGCTCTTTGGAAGAAGTCTCGTGCGAGGGCCGTGAGGGTGGCGGAGGACGCCCGTGCCGACGCCCTGAGTGCAGTCGGGCCCAAGCGCCTCATCTACGCTTGGCGGTACATGGACCATGTGCACGCTTCCAGCGAGGAGGAGTACCTGTTGGCGCCGGATCACCACACCGGTGAGATCGGGCTCGCCTGCCGGCAAGCCGCCAATCAGCACCTCGCGAGTTGCGAGGCTGAGGAAGAGGCGTTATGTCGGCGCGTTGGGAAACGGCAGCGCACCAGGGCACTCAGGGCACGCCGCAAGCGCTCCTGCGAGCGCCGTGGCTTTTAGGAGGAGTATAATTTTTGTTTCGTAAGGCGATCTCATTAGTTTTGGGACGCAAATGATAAATCCCGAACGCTCAGGAATTTTTAGCGTCCTTAATTAAGTATGTAAAAGGGAAAGTTTGGAAACCTTGTGTATTCGTATGCATTTTACAAGTATGTGCGTATAGCACAAACTTTACTATATACTATCGCACTACATGTATCTCTCGATATATGCTTGCAAACTGTGATACTCCCTCCGTCCAGGTCAATAAGTCATCTTCGGTTGTGCACCGTGACCAAGAATGAGGGAAGACTTATACACCTAGACGGAGGGAGTACAACTATTACTTATGTACGTGCAAATGCACGTTTTAACATTACGATGCGGTTTTTGTAAAAGTAGAAAAATAGCACTAGTCAAGCTTGTGAAACGATTCAATGCAAAACAAATGCAAAAATGCTCGTTTGATTGTTTACTTTTAGCTTCCTTCTCTGTGGTTATTTCTCTGTCGTACTTTGTATGGAGTATCTCACTGGTTGGAAAGGCATGCAAATTCCCAAACCGCTTCCTACACCCTGTATCTCACTGGTTTCTGGCGTTGACGTTGTCGCCCATGTCGTCGAGGATGAGGTTGCCGAGGTCGGGGAAGAAGTCGTCGTTTGCGAAGTCGTCGCTGCCAGCAGTCGCGCGAGTGCGCTCCGCCAAAACCTGATCGCCCCTCTTTCATACAGGATCACGAGAGGCGGGGTTCCGGAGGCCTACTATCCCTTCTCCTGGTGCACACCGAAAGGAGGGATGGAGAAGACTTGCTTGGCGGTGCAATGATCTGGAACGATGGTGAGAAACTATATAGTGCGGGCCGGGTAGGTCGTGGGAGTATAGCTCTATCCCGCAACCCGCGGCGCGTCGTGACGAGGCATGGCGTGGCGAGGCGAGCGAGGAGGAGGAGCGCGCGTGTAGGTCTCCTCTTCTCATGCTCATACAAGTGGTAGAAGAGCTCACCTTATAAAGGCCTACTAGCAAAATTCCAACATCGACCAGGACGTCCAAGAAACAGGAGTGGCTGTAGGGGACGTTGCGCCAGTTTAATATATGAGCAAGTTACTATGAGATTTAATCCGAATAAGCACAAAATAAATCATGAAGGCTATAACAGAGATGAAACTAATCATGTGGACTAGCATAGTAGTAGGATACAGAGTAGAAACATGAATTCTACCACGATTTCGAACAGGAAGGACAGAAACACATACGATGCAATGGGAGCAGCACCGTTGGCGTTGAGGTTATCGCCCATGTCCAAACACCACGTAGACACGGTCTTTGAGCACGGTTCGTAGTCGTTCCACGCTCGGGCATTGAAGTTTGTAACTATTTTAGATTAGAATATACTACTCCTCTGGTGCTAGTAGTAGAGCAGAGTCCTACTCTACTACTCTACTGAAGCAAGTTAGGGCGTAGCATTGTAGGGAGTACCAGTACTGTGATCACTCAAGCAAGTTGTCTGGCATCGACATGACCCTACGCTGCTAGTATGTGTCTTGTAAGTCAAGCAGCATGCTGTAGTCATCATCACCTGTCCACTTCCCGCAGCACATATTCGCTTCTCCATCTTTGTCCGCACATAATCTCGTCCAATCTTCCATCCCCGCTAAGGCGCCTCCCCCCTCGTCCGAAACCCAAGCACTAACAATTGCAGAACCGAGCAGGGTCCGTCGAAAGAGTGGCTGGAATTCGCTCCCCACAGAGGTAATCAAGCTCATTGTTTCGCATGTGGACAATCTCAGTACCATGCCGCTCGCCGCATGCTCGTCAGGGCTGTACCATTTACTCAAAGCCCTCAGGCCAGAGATTTTTAAGCCAGCTCCTTGCTTGTTGATGCCGCCTGATCTTCAGAAACGGCATGTCACGCAGCATAACAATCATAGGGTGGCGAGCATCAACCCCCTTTACTGTGATCTGATCCCCGTCAGCCTCAACTACATTAACGGTATGTACTGGGTCGGCATGAACACATCTTGGATGGTGCTCGTCGACTGTCGCGGCAGCTGGATGCTCATGGAGGTCTACACCCAGCGATTGATCCCCCTTCCTTCGATTCACACTGCACTGCTTTGGCACCGCGGCCCAGAATACTCGGAATCTTACAGTAGCCAACATGATACCAAGTTTGATTTTCTCAAGGTTGTAATATGCCAAGTGCCCACAAGATCTCCAAATTATAAAGACTTCAGGCTAATTGCGTTCTTCAACCGCGGTCTCGCCTATCTGACAGGTCACTGCAGTAAGTGGATAAATCTGCACGTCCATCGCAGGATCATACATCCTCCATGGTTCTCTGATGCCATTGAACACAAGGGCTTCATTTATGCCGTTGACTCCTTCTATGGCTGGACGTATTGCTGGCCTACTCCAGTCATCGCTACAAACGGCTGTTACTGCAGTATGTTACTTTCCTATGATATCATGATGGCTTGCTTATATTACTGTCAACATTTTCTGAAAAAAATATTCATGCTCATAACATGTTGTTCTTAAGATTGACTAAACCAAGAGCCCTTTTTTATTTGACTCCAACTTGATATGATGTTGTAGGCCGCCTGGTGTCACTACCCTTCCTAATCCCAGAACCTTTCAAAGAAAAGCGGCATGGCAGTTGTAGGTGGTTCCTGGCTCGATCAGACGACGGCGAAAGATTGATGATCGTTCGCATGTACCGGACGTGTTGTTTCGCGGAATACAATCACAGTCACTGCAAGGTCTTTGAGCGGGATCCCAGCTTCTCTGGGCCTTCAGGAATTTTTCACTGGAGGCTGGTAAGTAGCCTTGGTACACGCTCTTTGTTTGTCGGACTGAATTATCCGATTAACCAGTAGATAACCGACCGCAAGGATCATGATGGCAGCGCGGTTTCATTCATCAGGCAAAACTGTGTGTACACAGCGTACCATGCGTCTCTGCATGCACCATACCCTGATATGTGCCGCCACGCTCTGCAGCCCAAAGTAGGAGAGAGGGTCGCAAGTATCAGACTTCGACCTGCTAGCTAGAGTTTCCCCCATCAGGCACCCATCTAGTTCAAGCCATCAGCCAATCTCCATAGCTTAATAAATAGTAACGTCTAACTGAGCCAGTTAGTTAGATGCGTACACTTGGTGTAGTAGGATCTTTATTTAGTTTGATGAATACACTTGTTCTTTTTTGGTAGCCCTTTTGTAATGATGGCTGATGTTTGCTTTGGAAGAGAGAGCTGCGTCTTCACTCTTCTGGCCTGCTTACTGCTTCTGTTGCACCCCCAGCCCTGGTTGTTGCTGCTGCTGCTGTTTTCAATGTACAATCAGTAGTATATTTCGTCTGTTGGTTGAATAAATGTGTTTTCAGAATGACAAACACAATGTTTTGGAAGTCGTTGCACGGTTCGATCCTTTAGTGCCCCGTACCGTACGTAGCGCATACTATTTATCGCATGGAACACTTTTTTTTGAAACTCGGAACACATTTTCCACTTGTTGATAACATGCAGCCAACTGATGAAGGCCCAATAGAGAAGCCCATAATTAACTGGAAGGGAGGCTCTCACATGAATCTGGCCCAGGTACATGCTCATGGTCCCCTAAACATAAATAAATAAATAAATAAATAAAGCTAAATGCTCATGCACCAGTTCTTTGGGAAAATAGGTAGCCCAGTATTTCTTTTTGAAGAATACCCAAGCTAGGCCTATTTTTTTCTCCAAATTACTGGGCTACAAATATTTCAAGACGAGGAGGGATGTATTCCGGCCTGGCTTAAGAGTATGGTCAATGTCTGTTAAAAGTAATATCAAAAGGGGTTGAAAATTCCAAAAAAATTATAGCAAATGGGATATAAGTTTCTTTTTTTTTGTTTTTGTTCTTCACTGATATCTTATACGTATTTCATTGGATTTAACATGACATAGAACTAATTTATTTTTAAATTTATTTTAGTATAGCTATTAATTTTTGGATTAAGAATATTCTGTTCCCCGGCAAAAATTTGCGAATTTTCAAAATTTCCCACATATTTAGTTAATTTTTTGACCCTGGTACTGACCAGAAAATGGCCAGCAATTCTAAAAATGGAAAACGGGCTGCAACAAATTCCATATGAATTAGAAAATGAGTAAAAATTATAAAAATAATAGAAAATGGGCTGTACAGGCCACAGATTCCGAGGTTGACTTTTTTACGCAAGGCTTTGTGAGTGAACACACGATTCTAGCAGCAGTTAGTGTTGGTTGTCCATCCAACGGCCGACGTGCTTCTTCAATCTCTGATCTTCCTGCTCTAGCCGCCTAAACTAGCGCCGATGGGACTGCCTACTCCCTCCTCTTGTGGCCCACTGCGATGCCGCGCAGGCTTCCCTGGCCCACCCTACTCCCTCTGCTGGCATGGCCGCACGCAATCAACTACCTCCTTATTATGAGAAAAAAATGATTCCTCCCACTGACATCTGGGGCGCACCAGTTGCGAGGCTGACCTGTGGGCCTAGTAAGTTGACGCGTATGCAAGGCTTGTCAACTTAGTCAACAAACGATTCTAGCAGCAGTAACCGTTGGATTTGAATCGGACGGTCCTGCTGCTTCTTCAATCGCTCCTCTTCTTGCACCAGCCGCCCAAACCAGCGCCGGGGAGACCGCCTGCTCCTGCCTCCAGTGGCCGGCTGTGCTGCCGATGAGGCCTCATCGCCCCCTACTACTCCCACCGCTAGCCAGGCCCTGCGGCGACGGCAGCCTCACACCGCAACCGAACCAGTGAACCCTCATACTCCTCTCCGTGTGGGCATCCATTGTCGCGTCTTCCCCGGCTCCGCGTCATCCCCTTCCTAGGCCTTGCCGTCATCCACCGCCTTGGTGCTCTCGGCGCGGCGTGGTCAACGTGGTCAACGACATTCCATCGGAAAAGTACTGTACGTGGAGAGGCTGACAGCTGGGTCCACGGACACAATCTAGTTTTTTTGTGATTTTCCAAGTAAGTCGCTTGGTCAGGCCTGTTGGGCTGCAAATCTTTCAAGACGAGGAGAGATGAAAATGGCCCATCAATAATGATAAATGGGTTGTACATTTTAAAACACATCAAACCGGCAATTAGTTTCAAATATCTTTTTTTCATTTCGAGATTTGAAATTACATTAATTTTTATGCGTGGAGAATTTGTTGGATTTTATATTGATATACATTTATTTTTAAAATCAGTTTGAATGTGAGTCGAAATTTCGGGATTAAAAATAGTTCAGACCGCACCGAAATATGCAAAATTTCGTATATTTTTTTAACCGTGGACATAATATGGGCTGTAATGCTAACAAAAAGAATATGGGCTCCAAAAAAACCTTAATAATTAGCAAATGGGTTGTAAATTATTAGAAATAATGGCAGATGGGTTGTATGCTGTTTTCCATAGATTTGAGGCTTTCCTAGAAAAAGGTTGACGCACAAGCAGTGACTGTTGGATAGCCATCCAATGGCCGTTGTGCTTCTTCAATCTCTGATCTTCCTGCTCCACCCGCTCAAACAGGCGCTGACGGGACTGCCTGCTCCCTCCTCCCCGCGGCCGGCTCTGCTACCGCGCAGGCTTCACCGCCTCACCGTACTCCCATCGCTGGCCTAGTCATCCCTCTACTCACCCACACCTGCTGTTATTCTCTGGCGACGGCAGACAAATGAGTAAACCCAGGGAAGTGCCTCCTTATTACGCACAAAAAAATGAATACTCCCCTTGTTAGCTGGGACCCAGTATAGTGGCAGGCTGACTTGTGGGCCTACTAAGTTGACGGGGACAGAGGGCTTTGTCAACTTAGTCAATATGCACGATTCTAGCTCCAGTGACTGTACGATGTCCATCCAACGGCCGTAGTGCTTCTTCAACCTCTGGTCTTCTTGCTCCAGCCGCCCAAACCAGCGCCGGTCGTGCCTCGTGCTCCTGCCTCCCGTGGCCGGCTACGATGCAGCGGAGGCCTCATCGCCCCTACTACTCCCACCGCTGGCCAGGCCATCCCTCTACTCACCCACACCCCCTGTTATTCTGCGGCGACGGCAGCCTCACACCGCAGCGAACCAGTGAACCCTCGTACTCCTCTATGCGTGGGCATCCACTGCCGCCTCTTCCCCGGCTCCGCGTCGTCCCCTTTCTAGGCCTCGCCGTCGTCCACCGCCCTGGTGCTCTCGGTGCGGCATGGTCAACGTGGTCAAGGAACGGCTTCCATCGGACGTGGACTATACGTGGAGAGGCTGACAGCTGGGTCCACGGCCGCAGCAAGGAAGTGCCTCCTTATTACGTGCAAAATAATTATTCCTCCACCTGACAGTTGGACCACCGGACGGGCCACCGTATTTCGCCGCCCTGACTGTTGGGACCCACCAGCTACATCTTCGCACGCAAGAATGTGCCTGACAGTCGGGACCCACCTGGTCGAAGCGTACGTAGCGTTGTCATTCTGGTCGCGAATGTGTACGTACATATATACTGGTCGATGTAGAGGCACGCACGTGTCGTAGTAGAGGCATCCAGGGTGCAAGAAAAAAATACGGCCACGTATGTGTACATACGGGCGGGGTCTCGAACGCCTACTCGCGCATACGTACGGCCAGGGCTCGTGTACATGGCTGGGTCGGAACGGAGAAACAGTGTCATTGTCGTGTTCATGGGGAGGCAACAAAATGCGTCGTGTTCATGGGGAGGCAACGGAATGCGTCATGTTCGTGGGGAGGCAACGAAATGCATCATGTTCATCAGGAGGGCTTGGACGGAACAAGCGATGGAAACGAGGCATGGCGTACTGCAGAACAGAGGAAACGGCCTTGTGTTTGACCAGCCATGTTCGAAACGGGATCCTGTTCATCGGGAGGGGTGTGGCGTACCGCAAAACGGAGGAAACGGACCTCCTACGGTCGAAGCGGGGGTCCTGTTGATCGGGAGGGGTCTGGCGTACCGCAAAACGGAGGAAACGGACTTGTGTTGGAGCGCTACGGTCGAAACGAGGGTCCTGTTCATCAGGAGGGGTGTGGCGTACCGCAAAACGGGACTCCACGAGATACTGTTCATCTCCATCGTCGACCCCCTCCAGCCTCCACGAGCTACTGTTCATCCACCGTTGACCTCCTCCAGCCTCCACCTGTGACAGTTCATCCATGGGCTCCTGTTCATCCAGCCTCCACCGCACGCTACTCCACCGGCTACTGTTCAACCAGCCCTCTCCACGGGCTACTGTTCATCCAGCCCTCCAACGTCTAATGTTCATCCTACCCTCCACGGGGTGATCCTGTTCATCCAGCCCCAACTGGCTCGATCGATCGGGGTCCTGTTCATCCAGAGGCAACACCACGCGGTCGTGTTCATCCACCCCCCCCCCTCCCGCAACACTCACTGTTCATCCAGAGGCAGCATTGGTCGGCTTCAGTTAGCAGCTGTAGCGAAGGAATCGCTCGATCGGGTTCAGTTAACAGCCATCGATCGATCTCTTGGGTTAAGTAACGCGTAGCCTGCAGTGCAATCGCTCGGGTTCAGTTAGAGCCCAACGCCTCGCTCAGGTTCAGTTAGAGCCAACGCCTCGCACACACGCGCGTACGTGTATGAGAGAAATGCGCATCGCTCGACCCCGACCTCCCATCGTAACCGGGAACTCCCCGAAATTTTCCTCGCCCTCGCTTCTACCACGGTTTTTTCCATCATGGACGGCCCAAAGAATGTCATGCAGCTGCATCTCCGGCCCGCCCAGGACGAAAAGCCCATTTTCTATCATGATTTTTTCATAAAAGTAGGAGCCACCACATTTATGATGATACCGGGTTTTGTCACAATTATCGTCATAGAAGTGTCATATGTATGACAGAAAAAAAATTCGTTCGGCCCAAAATATCACGGATGTGTCTTTTTTTGTAGTGATGACCGTAGTTTGAGGAGTTCATTTATTCACTATGTGTTAATGCTTTGGTCCGGTACTCTATTAAAAGGAGGCCTTAATATCCCTTAGTTTTCGCTAGGACCCCACTGCCACGGGAGGGTAGGACAAAAGATTTCATGCAAGTTCTTTTCCACAAGCACGTATGACTATATTCGAAATACATGTCTACATTACATTGATGAATTGGAGGTAGTTCTGTGTCACCCTAGGTTATGATAGTTACATGATGAACCGCATCCGGCATAATTCTCTATCACCGATCCATTGCCTACGAGCTTTCCATATATTGTTCTTCACTTATTTACTTTTCCGTTGCTATTGCTATCATCACTACAAAATACCAAAAACATTACTTTTGTTACCGTTACCCTTTGCTACCATTACCACTACTATCATATTACTTTGCTACTAAACACTTTGCTGTAGATATTAAGTTTCCAGGTGTGGTTGAATTGACAACTCAGCTGCTAATACTTGAGAATATTCTTTGGTTCCCCTTATGTCGAATCAATAAATTTGGGTTGAATACTCTACCCTCGAAAACTGTTGTGATCACCTATACTTGTGGGTTATCAATGCTCGCGGTGGGTATCGTTATTTTTGGACCTTCACAGATGATTTGAGCAGATATGGGTATATCTACTTGATGAAACATAAGTCTGAAACATTTGAAAAGTTCAAAGAATTTCAGAGTGAAGTGGAAAATCATCGTAACAAGAAAATTAGGTTTCTACGATCTGATCTTGGAGGTGAATATTTGAGTTATGAGTTTGGTCTTCATTTGAAACAATCCGGAATAGTTTCACAACTCACGCCACCTGGAACACCACAGCATAATGGTGTGTCTGAATGCCATAACTGCACTTTATTAGATATGGTGCAACCTATGATGTCTCTTACTGATTTACCGCTATGGTTTTGGGGTTATGCTTTAGAGATGGCTGCATTCACGTTAAATAGGGCACCATCGAAATCTGTTGAGACGACACCATATGAACTGTGGTTTGGCAAGAAACCCAATTTGTCATTTATGCTTATGCGAAAAAGCTTCAACCTGATAATCTCGAACCCAAGTCGGAGAAATGTGTCTTCATAGGATACCCAAAGGAGACTGTTGGGTACACCTTCTATCACAGATCCGAAGGCAAGATATTCATTGCTAAGAATGGATCCTTTCTAGAGAAGGAGTTTCTCTCAAAAGAAGTGAGTGGGTGGAAAGTAGAACTTGATGAGGTAATTGTACGTGCTCCCTTATTGGAAAGTAGTTCATCATAGAAATTAGTTGCAGTGATTCCTACACCAGTATGTAAGGAAGCTAATGATGATGATCATGAAACTTCTGATCAAGTTACTACCAAACCTCGTAGGTCAACTAGAGTAAGATCCGCACCAGAGTTGTCGTGGGTTTGTCACGGCAGATGTCCTCGTGAAAGGACTTAGTCATGGAGCCATTGCAATGGGTTAGCTTAAAGGGGTTAAACCGGACAAGGGGACACGTGGAGTTTATACTAGTTTGGCCCCTTCGATGAAGGTAAAAGCCTACGTCTAGTTGTGATTGGTATTGCTTTGACTGGCCCTCGAGTTGTTGTTTTTCTGTCCTCAAACCATGGCCGGGTTGTCCCTTTATATACACAGGTTGACACCCGCCGGTTTATAGAGTCCCGAGGCCGGATCATAGAGGTGTCCAGCTCGGTCTCTATTCCTCTAACTTACAATACAAGTTTACATGATAAAGTCGGTTCACATCTACAGGCTTTAATACGTCTTTGGGCCTTGGGCCTTCTTAAAGCGCCAGTATCTTCTCATCTTCATGGGCTTCAATCTTCATGCCTAGCCGGTTTACCTCCAGTAACTATATCCCCAACATTAGGCCCCAGATTGATTTGAACCTGTTCATGTCAATCTCCAATACTTCGAAAAATTCTTGCTCTGTCACCTTTGTATAAATCTGGTAAATCATCGTGACGTCATCCTTTAAATCCGCAGCCAATCGTTATGATGTCATCTACCAGTTGAAGCCGAAGATGCCCTTCATTAATGAACACTTCAACCCTCGAGGCGTCATCCTTATTAACTATCCATTTCCAGCTCCTCAATTTACGCACCTGTCACTTATCGGATCACCTTATAAATAAGACCAAGGGCCCTTCTCTTTATCCCCTTCGTCTTTGCTTCCCTCTTCTTCCTCCTTGCAACATCTCTATCCCTGATCGCCGCCGCCACTACGAGCTTCGCCACTGTTCCTCCGCCGGCCGCTGCATCAACCTAGTTGTACCAGAAAACTGTGGTGCTCGTTTGTTGCTTCATCCTCTGTAAATCTTTCCCTTTCCCCCTTTGTAGATCTGTTGAAGGTTCATTCGTTCTTTGCGGTTTATCAAAGTTCATCGGGGCTCCAGTACGGCTCTGTTCCTCCTCATCTATGGATTAAAAAACTTCACGCTTGATATATTGCGCGTAAATAGCTTACTTTCCGCTACCAGAACAAACCTTTTGTACACAAAAACCGATAAACCGGCACCAACACTGATAAAAGAAACCCTTGAGAAGCTGGCCATGCTACCAGCCTGCATTACTAAACTGAAGAAGGCAGCCGCAAGAGCAGGAGCACTAACCGCACTAATCCCGGCCAACGCATGGATTGCGGATCTTGAAGCGGATGACATCATTAAAGGATATCCAGGTGTGAAGGAGGATGGTTCAAGCTTCAACAATGATGATCTTCGAAGGATGACAAAGGAGATGCGGCCAATAGCCAGCAAACTGGCAGAAGACACAGACTTATCCCATTTCCAGCTGGCTTACGACACAGAAGGGAAGAGACAGTCTGCCGAAATCCATGAAGTCAAAGAACTTGTGCCTCCAATCCGTAAGCATACTTACGCTCCTGACATTAACCCCTCCAGCCTTATCCATGAAGAAGCCGTGTTTCAAGCTTTAACCGGAATCGATTGGTCAACGGTTGATTTCCAGCATCTGGGGAGGGATGAAGAAGAAGTGATTGCACCAAATGATCATCAACCGTCAAGCCGTCCAAACAAAGCATCTTAAACCGGCAGCCGGTTTACCAGCTACTGTGTGCCACTACTTTGAAATAATTATTCAATTGGAGCCATTTGAAAGCTTCTTGTAATAGGATAGCAAAACCCCCATTATCTGTCATGCCCTCGAGCATGTTTATGTTGCTTTGACATGTGGAAAACTTGTTGCACTTTTTTGGATCTATTTATGCATAGCCCATGATGATTTGTGTTCCTGGATACAAGAACTTGAAAGTGTCCTAGTGGTTTACCACTAGACGGGTCATGATGCCCAAAAATATACAATACTTGGATGGATAGTCAAAGTTTGTATTAAAAATAACATATGCAACATACCTCGTTGGCTGACCAACTACTTGTATGGTAAAGGTGAAAACACCTATCCGGAGCATTGATAACTCCTGGCCCTCTTACCGTTGCATGTAGAAATCACATTGGGCTAAAAAGCCGTTGAGTTGTTTGTATAAGAATGGTGACATCTAGTCAAAACCAGATCGGAGCAGTTTGCTACCAGTTTAGAATCTGATCATGTACTGACAACTAATCATTGAAAGTCAAGCCGGGTTGCAATGAACACCGGTTTGTCAGAAAAATGTTTATAAATCCCTTATCATAAAAATAGAAAAAATACAAGAAATATGCAAGGCTTTTCATGGCTGCCAGGCCCTAAATCGAGGCTTTTCATGGGCTGCCAGGCCACCAAGTTAAACCATTTTACAAAGCCTTTTTAAGATGGACCTCAATCTTTAACCAATCATCGATTTAACTTTGACAAGTTCAGGGTCCATGGGATTGACTTGTCAAACGTTCGATGGGTCATACCAGGTTTACCTGGACGAAGTGACTTACTTAAAGAGGCAGGATAACCCGAGGTTTTAGGTGAATACACCTGGCTTCCAAGCCTGGCTTGATAGCCTATTACAAGGGTTCAAAACTCATTGTTCTTTGAGAAGCAAAGAGCCCCCATGTAATATGTGAGTTGTGCTCGGTGGTTACCTATGTTTGAGCTGTGCTTAATGCAACAGACTCTCTTTGGCTCCACATAATTTCCTTTTCGCTTAACGCCTATCAAGAGGTGTAGCTATGGTGTGGCAACAACCAAGCCCCCTAGTGATATCCCTTTGTGGTGTTAAACCAATCAAGAGGTGTAGCTATGGTTCAGATACGACCAAGCCCCATAGTGATTTTCTTTATATCCGCAGAGGCCGGTTTAACAAAACTCCGCTTTGTCAGTAGAAACTCTTGTAGGCTCACACACGATGTAAAAAGAACAAAGACCCCGCTTTATTTGAGGCTCCAGTTTATTATATAATATATACATTGTCATAAATATGTACATACGAAGAGCCTGTGGCTCAAGTATAGTAAGGCCGAAGAAGAGCTATATTCCACGGTCGCTTGGTCTCCTCCTCCGATTTACGTGAGTCTTTGTGCTCTCGAACATCAATGAGGTAGTGTGACCCGTTATGCAGATTCTTGCTGACCACAAAAGGTCCTTCCCAAGGTGGGGATAATTTGTGCATATCAGTCTGATCCTGGATGAGGCGGAGCACCAGATCGCCCTCTTGAAAAGTTCTGGTCTTAACCCGGCGGCTGTGATAACGTTGGAGATCTTGTTGATAAATCGCCGAACATGCTGCTGCGAGATCACGCTCCGCATCTAACAGGTCCATTGAATCCTGACATGCCTTCTCATTATCAGCTTCAACATAAGCTGCCACACGGGGCGAGTCATGACGGATGTCACTAGGAAGAACTGCCTATGCTCCATAAACCATGAAGAAAGGTGTGTAACCCGCAGATCTGTTAGGTGTGGTGTTGATGCTCCATAACATAGAAGGTAATTCCTCCACCCAGCAACCCGGTGTCCGCTTCAAAGGAACCATAAGCCAGGGTTTAATACCTCTCAAAATTTCTTGATTTTCCCTCTCCGCTTGACCATTAGATTGGGGGTGAGCCATCGATGCTATATCAAGCCAGATGTGCTCACGTTGGCAAAATTCCTCCATCTCTCCCTTTGACAGATTAGTACCATTATCAGTTATAATACTGTGTGGAAAGCCAAACCGGAATATCACCTTTTTGATGAACTGAACCGCCGTTGCCGCATCGCACTTACTGACTAGCTCTGCTTCCACCCATTTGTTGAACTTGTCAACTGCCACTAATAAGTGGGTCGTTTTGTCCTTGGATCGCTTAACGGGTCCAACCATATCAAGCCCCTAAGTCACAAACGGCCAAGTTATTGGAATCATCCTCAACTCCTGAGCCGGAATATGAGCACGGCGTGCGAATTTTTGACAACCGTCACATCTTTTGACTAAATCCTCCACACCAGCATGAGCTGTTAACCAATAAAAACCGTGGCAAAAAGCTTTAGCTACCAAAGACTTTGAACCAGCGTGGTGACCACAATCCTCTTCATGGATTTCTCGCAAAATATCACAACCCTCTTGAGGAGAAACACAATGCTGAATTGCCCCTGAGACGTTGTAACGATGTAACTCTCTGTTTATTATGGTCATCGACTTGGAACGCCGGATTATTTGTCGGGTCGAGGTTTCATCCTCCGGTAACTCGCCCCGGTTCATGTAAGCCAGGTATGGGATTGTCCAATCCGGTATGACATGCAAAGTTGCCACCAATTGAGCCTCCGGATCAGGAATAGCCAACTCCTCCTCTGTTGGTACCTTGACCGACGGATTATGCAGCACGTCAAGGAAGAAATTTGGTGGGACCGGTTTACGCTGAGAACCAAGGCGGCTTAAAGCATCCGCTGCTTAATTCTTTCGCCGGTCTATATGGTCAACTTGATAACCCTTGAAATGGCCAGCCACCATATCTATCTCTCCTCGGTAATCCTGTTCTGGAGGTCATGTTACTTGACCATGACGAACCTACGAACTATGAGGAAGCGATGATGAGCCTAGATTCCGCAAAATGGCTTGAGGCCATGAAATCTGAGATGGAATCCATGTATGAGAACAAAGTGTGGACTTTGGTTGACTTGCCTGATGATCGACAAGCCATAGAGAATAAATGGATTTTCAAGAAGAAGACTGATGCAGACGGTAATATTACTATCTACAAAGCTCGACTTGTTACGAAAGGTTTTCAACAAGTTCAAGGAGTTGACTACAATGAGACATTCTCACCTGCAGCGATGCTTAAGTCTGTCCTAATCATGTTAGCAATTGCCGCATTTCATGATTATGAAATTTAGCAAATGGATGTCAAAACTGCATTACCTAATGGATATCTCAAAGAAGAGCTTTATATGATGCAACCAGAAGGTTTTGTCGATCCTAAAGGTGCTAACAAAGTGTGCATGCTCCAGCGATCCATTTATGGACTGGTGCAAGCCTCTCGGAGTTGGAATATACGCTTTGATAGTGTGATCAAAGCATATGGTTTTATACAGACTTTTGGAGAAGCATGTATTTATAAGAAAGTGAGTGGGAGCTCCGTAGCATTTCTGATATTATATGTGGATGACATATTGTTGATTAGAAATGATACTGAATTTCTGAATAGCATAAAAGGATACTTGAATAAGAATTTTTCAACGAAAGGCCTCAGTGAAGCTGCTTATATATTGGGCATCAAGATCTATATAGATAGATCAAGACACTTAATTGGACTTTCACAAAGCACATACCTTGACAAAGTTTTGAAGAAGTTCAAAATGGATCAGTCAAAGAAAGAGTTCTTGCCTATGTTATAAGGTGTGAAGTTGAGTCAGACTCAATGCCCGACCACTGCAGAAGATAGAGAGAAAATGAAAGTCATTCTCTATGCCTCAGCCATAGGTTCTATCATGTATGCAATGCTGTGTACCAGAACTGTAGTGTGACTTACTATTAGTTTAGTAGGGAGGTACGAAAGTAATCCAGGAGTGGATCACTGGACATCGGTCAAGAACATCCTGAAATACCTGAAAAGGACTAATGATATGTTTCTCATTTATGGAGGTGACAAAGAGCTCGTCGTAAATGGTTACGTCGATGCAAGCTTTGATACTGATTCAGATGACTCTAAGTCACAAACCAGATACATATTTTTATTGAATGGTGGAGCTGGCAGTTGGTGCAGTTCTAAGCAGAGCGTCGAGGCGGGATCTATGTGTGAAGCAAAATATATAGCTGCTTCAGAAGCAGCAAATGAAGGAGTTCATATCCGATCTGGGTGTAATACCTAGTGCATCGGGTCCAATGAAAATCTTTTGTGACAATACTGGTGCAATTACCTTGGCAAAGGAATCCAGATTTCACAAGAGAACCAAGCACATCAAGAGACGCATCAATTCCATCCGCGATCAAGTCAAGGAGGGAGACATAGAGATTTGCAAGATACATACGGATCTGAATATTGCAGACCCGTTGACTAAGCCTCTCTCACGAGCAAAACATGATCAGCACCAAGACTCCATGGGAGTTAGAATAATTACTATGTAATCTACATTATTGACTCTAGTGCAAGTGGGAGACTGAAGGAAATATGCCCTAGAGGCAATAATAAAGTTGTTATTTATATTGCCTTATATCATGATAAATGTTTATTATTCATGCTAGAATTGTATTAACTGGAAACTTAGTACATGTGTGAATACATAGACAGACAGAGTGTCACTAGTATACCTTTACTTGACTAGCTCGTTAATCAAAGATGATTAAGTTTCCTAGCCATAGACATGTGTTGTCATTTGATGAACGGGATCCCATCATTAGAGAATGATGTGATGGACAAGACCCATCCGTTAGCTTAGCACTATGATCGTTTAGTTTATTGCTATTGCTTTCTTCATGACTTATAGATGTTCCTATGACTATGAGATTATGCAAATCCCGAATACTGGAGGAACACTTAGTGTGCTATCAAACTTCAGAATGTAACTGGGTGATTATAAAGATGCTCTACAGGTGTCTCCGATGGTGTTTGTTGAGTTGGCATAGATCGATATTAGGATTTGTCACTCCGCTTGTCGGAGAGGCATCTCTGGGCCCTCTTGGTAATGCACATCAGTATAAGCCTTGCAAGGAATGTGACTAATGAGTTAGTTGCGGGATGATGCATTACGGAACAAGTAAAAAGACTTGCCAGTAACAAGATTGAACTAGGTATGATGATACCGACGATCGAATCTCGGGCAAGTAACATACCGATGACAAAGGGAACAATGGATGTTGTTATGCGGTTTGACTGATAAAGATCTTTGTAGAATATGTAGGATCGAATATGTGCATCCAGGTTCCGCTATTGGTTATTGACTGGAGATGTGTCTCGGTCATGTCTACATAGTTGTCGAAGCCATAGGGTCCACACGCTTAATGTTCGATGATGATTTGTATTATGAGTTTATGTGATTTGATGAATGAAGGTTGTTCGGAGTCCCGGATGAGATCACGGACGTGATGAGGAGTCTCGAAATGGTCGAGACATAATGATTCATATATTGGAAGGTTACATTCGGACACTGGAATGGTTCGGGTCATTTCGGATGAGTTTTGGAGTACCGGG
>NC_041386.1:132891962-132960162 GCF_002162155.2 Triticum dicoccoides | reverse complement strand
CGCCAAGGAGCGGCGCCCCCCTGAGGGACTCCTGGATTAGGGGGTCCTCGGATAGCTGGACTATACACTTTGGCCGGACTGATGGACTATGAAGATACAAGATTGAAGACTTCGTCCCGTGTCCGGATGGGACTCTCCTTTGCGTGGAAGCCAAGCTTGGCGATTCGGATACGTAGATCTCCTCCCTTGTAACCGACTCTGTGTAACCCTAGCCCCTCCGGTGTCTATATAAACCAGAGGGTTTTAGTCCGTAGGACAACAACAATCATACCAAAGGCTAGCTTCTAGGGCTTAGCCTCTCCAATCTTATGGTAGATCAACTCTTGTAATATTCATATCATCAAGATCAATCAAGCAGGAAGTAGGGTATTACCTCCATCGAGAGGGCCCGAACCTGGGTAAACATTGTGTCCCCCGCCTCCTGTTACCATCCGCCTTAGACACCCAGTTCAGGACCCCCTACCCGAGATCCGCCGGTTTTGACACCGACATTGGTGCTTTCATTGAGAGTTCCACTGTGCCGTCACGGTAAGGCCTGATGGCTCACCTTGTTGTCAGGGACAATGTTACCTCTGGGGGAGCCCTGGCTATAGGCCAAACTCTCCGATTAGGCGGCTTCGTCGTGACCGCCCCATCGGCCGTCACACTGACGATGACTTCTCGGGTCATCAAAAACAGCCTCCACGTCGGCTCGGGATTCACCGAGCAGATGGATCCAATGGAGATCTCTTCTTTGAACGAGCTCTTGGATCGCATCGCTGCCTTGGGAGTCGCTACGGACTATGGTCGGATTGGGCTTAAACCCGGCCAAAGGGAGATTAACTCTCCGTCGGTTACCCATCAGATAGCGATGGTGGAGGAGCGATGCAGTGATTCTTCCTCTATTTTGAGGGAAAACTATGTCCGGATTCCCGAGCTCTCCGAGCCGGATACCCGTCTACGGGAGGACATGGCCCAAGCTTCAAACCAGGAATCGAACAGCGGGCTAGTACCGTTGGGCAACGTCCCAGAGCCTGAACTACCAAGCTCGGAAACTCCTTTGGGTCTCAGACCGGGCCAGAGTTTGGACTTAAATCTACCCACCCACCCTCACATAAGTGATCTTTCCCATATTAGACAAGAGCCCCAAGAGACAGTACATCACTATTGGGCCAGATTCCTCCTTGCAATAAGCAAGGCGAAGGACTATCGCGAGGAAGACGCAATTTCATTCTTTTGCAAAAATTGCACGGACAAGGGAATCCTCAACGCCATAAGTCGCCGTGATATAACACACTTCACTGACTTGGCGTCCATTGTATGGAAGTACTGTGCGATGGAAAGCACTTGGAAATCCCAAACACAATTTTGGCATCCTCCGGCTCTAACTAAACCCTCTGTCCGAACTAAAAGGGTGTACTCTCGTAAGTCACCTAATCCAATTACAAAGAAGCGAAAACCCACTACAGGGCGCGGAACCGTATTGGAGGGATGGCTCAATGGGCTATCCAAAATTCACAGTACATCGGATACCATGTTGGAGCATGTTGGATACTCCGGTAGGTGGCCAGGAGCAGCGAGGAACTCCTCGTCAATAATACCACAGAGCACCCTCCCGCGGAAAATAACAATATAGTACTGACAGTCTTCGAGACTTTCGCCTCAAACAATAGGCGCAAGTGGGCACTTCGCAGCCTCGCCGAAGTTTGCCATATTGCAACCATAAATCCATGGAACGACATGGCCATAACCTTCAATGCCAGTGACGAACCTCAATTCCGCACAGCCCGAGCTCCAGCCGCTTTGGTCCATAGTCCAATTGTGAATGGCTTCCGGCTTACTAAAGTACTCATGGACGGTGGCAGCGGATTAAACCTCATCTATGAGGAGACTCTTTGAAAAATGGAAATAGACAAGAGCCGCATTGAGCAAAGCAGCACGACCTTCAGAGAAATCATCCCTAGTTGGGAGGCAGGATGTGCGGGAAAAATCACACTAGATGTTGTATTCAGCGCGCCGGAGAATTACAGGTCCGAAGAAATCACATTCCAAGTGGCCCCGTTTAGTAGCGGATACCACACCCTTTTAGGGCGAGAGGCATTCACGATCTTCCAAGATATACCCCATTACGAGTACATGAAGCTCAAGATGCCCGGGCCCAATGGAATCATCACTCTAGCTAGTGATCCGGACATAGCACTCCGCGCCGAAAACAAAACCGCTGCACTGGCTCTCGAAGCATTATCCGAAGCCCTCATGGCCGAAGAACTATCTGCGTTGTGCTCTATAGTGGACAGGGACGACGTGATACTCGACAAAAGACCCAAGTCCACCTCTTTTAAACCAGCGGACAAAATAGTCAAATTCCAGGTCCACCCAACGGACCCTTCAAAAGCATCATCCATCAGGGCACAGATGAACCCCACAACAGACGCCGCACTGCGGGAGTTCTTACGCGGGAATTGGGACATCTTCGCCTAGCATCCTTCAGATATGACAGGCATCCCACGCAGGTTGGCCGAGCATAGCCTAAACATTCTAAAGGGATACAAGTCGGTCAAGCAAACTCGTCGACGTTTCTTCGAACCCAAGCGACAAGCCATGGGAGAAGAACTAGCCAAGTTACTTGAGGCCGGATTCATTAGAGAAATAAAACATCCAGGCTGGCTGGCAAACCTGGTGATGGTACCAAAGAAGGACAAATCCTGGCGCCCATGTGTCGATTTTAAGGACCTTAACAAGGCTTGCCCCAAGGATCCCTTCCCCCTCCCCCGCATCGATCAAATTATCGATGCTGCCGTGGGACACGACTCATTGTGTTTCCTCGACGCATATTCTGGATACCATCAAATCAAGATGGCGGAGCCCGATCAAGCCGCAATGGCATTCATTACTCCATATAGCCCCTTCTGTTTCAACACCATGCCTTTCAGGCTCAAAAATGCCAGTGCGACCTATCAATGCATGATTCAGACATGCCTAGAAGCACAAATCAGCAAAACAGTGGAGGCATACATAGACGATGTGGTAATTAAAACCAGACATGTCGAATCTTTGATAGACGACTTGAGGCTCACGTTCGACAATCTCCGAGCATATGACATGAAGCTCAATCCGGAAAATGCATTTTCGGCGTACCCACCGGAAAGCTCTTGGGCTTCATCGTTTCCAACAGAGGAATTGAAGCGAATCCGGCTAAAATCCAAGCTCTGTCACAGTTGGCTATCCCAACAAACCTCAAGCAAATCCAGAAATTAACTGGATGCGTGGCTGCCTTAAGTCGCTTTATCTCCTGATTGGGGGAAAAGGCATTACCACTTTATCGCCTTCTTTGGCACACCAAACACTTCGAGTGGACGGACGCGGCTACGGCCGGATTGGAAGAAATAAAAGCTACCTTGGCCAGCAACCCAATCTTGGCCGCACCAAATATGGCGAACCAATGCTGTTATATATAGCAGCAACACACCAGGTTGTAAGCGCAGTGCTCGTCGTCGAACGAGAAATAGACGGACATAAGTTCCCGCTACAAAAGTCGGTATACTACGTATCTACTGTCCTCACTCCATGCAAATCCCGGTACCCACATTACCAAAAGATAGCATACGTGGTCTTCATGGCATCCCGAAAACTATGACACTACTTTCAAGAGTGTTCAATTACGGTGGCCTCCGAGGTTCCACTCAACGACATTATAAACAACCGCGATGCCACGGGCTGGATTGCTAAATGGGCTATTGAGCTCCTCCCATTCAACATATCATACAAACCATGGCGAGCCATTAAGTCACAAGTAGTGGCCGATCTCATCGCCGAATGGACAGAAGCCGAACTCCCTAAAGAATACGGCGCGAACTCCAATTGGATCATGCAGTTCGACGGCTCTAAAATGCTGGCGGGTCTGGGAGCAGGCGTCGTCCTGACATCCCTAACCGGAGATACAGTCCATTATGTACTCCAAATATTATACACAGACTCCAACAACGCAGCCGAATATGAGGCCCTGTTGCATGGTCTCCGGATGGCAGTCTCCATGGGCTTTCAACGCCTAGAGGTGCGTGGGGATTCGAACCTTGCAATATCCCAGATAAATGGAGATTTTGATGCCAAGGACCCAAAAATGGTGGCTTATTGCAATGCCGTCCTCAAAATGTCAGCTCAATTTGAGGGGCTTGAATTCCACCATGTGGTCCGAGAAAACAATCAAGCGGCGGATATCCTCGCCCGAATCGGCGCTAAGCGCGACCCTGTCCCACCTAATATTTTCCTGGAAAGGCTGTTTAAGCCATCCGTGGTGTGGGAAGGGGAGACCGGCAACAATAGTCCCCATCCGGCCACAACACCAGCCCCCGAACACTTCAACGTAATCGGAGGCTCCACCACCGAGATAACACCTTCGGCCCACGTGATTATGGCTGTCATCGCCCCATGCACAGAACCCTTCTTGGCTTACCTAAATAGGCAAGAACTCCCAAAGGACCAAAACGAGGCACGTTGCATTGTGTGGCGGTCTAAATCCTACAAGGTCCATGAGGGAGAGCTTTATAAGAAAAGCGCTACCGGAGTACTGCAAAGGTGCATCTCCGAGGAGGAAGGACGACAACTTTTGGTAGAAATTCATGCTGGACTCGGCGGCCATCAGGCCGCAGCTCGGGCCCTTGTAAGTAAGGCCTTCCATACAGGTTTCTACTGGCCGACAGCTCGAGCAGACGCACAGGACCTCGTTCAACATTGCGTCAGTTGCCAGCTCTTTGCAAACCAAAGCCATACGCCACCTACCGCTCTCCAAACAATCCCCATTACTTGGCCCTTTGCGGTCTGGGGGCTTGATATGGTCGGACCCCTTAAAGGAGGAAGCCATAAGAAAAAGTACCTATTGGTCATGGTGGATAAATTCACCAAATGGATAGAGGCCAAACCAGTTAAAACGGCTGAATCCGGACCAGTCATAGATTTCATATCCGGGATTGTACACCGCTATGGTGTCCCCCACAGTATCATCATCGATAACGGCTCGAACTTTACAGCCGATGAGGTAAAAACTTGGTGCAGCAAAATGGGCATTAATCTCGATTATGCATCCGTCTATCACCCTCAAACTAAAGGTCAAGTCGAACGAGCAAATGGTCTTATAATGAGCGGCATTAAACCCAGACTAGAGTGGTCCTTGAAGGAATCAGATACACACTGGGTCGAGGAACTCAACTCCGTACTAAGGGGGCTGCGGACCATGCCAAATCGCACTACCGGATACACACCTTTCTTTATGGTGTACGACGCAGAGGCGGTACTGCCCTGCGACATCATTCATGACTCACCTCGCGTGTGCATGTACGAAGAGAAAGAAGCCGAGCTAGATTGGCAGGACAGTTTGGACGCCCTGGAGGAGGAGCGTGATGTGGCAAAAGCCTGATCCGCATTCTATCAACAACAGGCTCGACGATATCAAAACAGAGAAGTACGGGCCAAAACTTATAATGTTGGTGAACTCGTTCTACGCCTACCAGAGAAGAAAAAGGACAAGCTCAAACCCAAATGGGAAGGTCCCTTCATTATTGACAAAGTTCTGACCGGTGGAGCGTACCGTCTGCGGGATGCATCGGACATTCGACTCGAGCCAAACCCATGGAACGCGGCCAGACTCCGAAGGTTCTACGCCTAGCGCCGGACTCTGTGTTCGTCTCCTTACCTCCGTCAATTATATATATATATATAATCTATATTTTTTTTTCTTTCTTCCTTTTCTTCACGGCCTTCAAAGGTTAAACTGTGTCTTGATTTCACAATTTGTACGCGCTAAGCGTGCTCATTATACCTGGGGGCTTCTTATACAGAAGCTTAATATAATTATGATTCGGGCTTATGTCTGCCGCACATGTGTTATTTTTACACATGCACCTTTTTCTATGCCATTATATGCATCGATATGACTTAAGTTTTGGCCAAGCTAGGTTGCCTGGCTCTTGTGTTTATGCCCTACATTCCCGTTAATTCGGCTAGGGCATAAGGGGAGCACCTCTGCGATTGTTACTGCCGGGTCAGTCGGACATGTACCTCAGACTGGGTGAAGCCGAAAGCTAGCGTTCTTAAGGGAATATTCGGTCGGCGAACAAAGGATGACTTTTTTACTTATTAGAATACATACCCCTAGATGTTTATATCCTACGTCTCTTGTCGCAGTTCGGACATGCACATTAATGCATGCGTACCCAGGGAAAGGAACCCTTAACGGAAATATTCTCCCTGGAAGATGTTTCTTATATCCATGTAATATAACATAACTAGTTGGGTACTTGTCTGTTCAAGCACTTATGACCCCTACGCCTGGTTTCCATGTGTACCCCGGTTTTTACATAACTGAGCGGGTATTCGGATACACTCTGGACTGTCGGGTCCGGAGGTCAAAGCAAAAAAGGTCCGCCATGACAAATGATTTACAACCCGGCTCGGGACAATATATGTCACTCGAAGTACAAAGTCACTTAGACTGACTAAATTCTTCTTCTATACTATCCAACAGGCTGTCTAGCCTACAATCCTGTTGGGAATACTTTGCGGCTAATTTCACCTGGTCATACACCAAGCTGACGGGGATCTCTTTCCCGTCAGGCCCTACAGGTCTGACCTCGGCCATATGGTCCGGGTCAGCCTTGGTATATCGAGTCTTCACCATGGCCCAGGCTTCCCTTGCACCTTGTCGGCAGGCAGATATCTTACATAATCGGAAGCACCGCCGCGCTCCCTTGAGTATCTCTCCAAGCTCTCCCATGCCTCCTGGCAGGGAGGCGGACGGCCACAAGGCCTGGGCAAGGTCCTGCATCACCCGCCGAACTTGTTCGTGCAGTTGTGAGAGCTCTGGCAGAAGATCTCCCGCAGACCCGGGCATCTCCTCTCCGGGACGGCCCGTCAGCATACCTACAGATATAGCTCTGTAAGCTGGTTTCTTTGCCGAACTCTATAGGAGTTCGCTCAAGAAGTTACTGAAAATGCCGCATCGAAGCCTTTTTTCTCCTTTACGGAATCAGCCAGCTGGGCCCGAACATCCTTCAGTTCAACATCCAGTCGGGTATTGTCATCTTGGAGATCGTTTTTCTCCTGCCTTACTTGTGTAAGCACGCGCTCGCCAGCCTTCAGCTGTCGTTGAGCATGCTGCTCCTCCGGATTCACTCCGGGATCATCTGCAGAATCTATTGATTAGATTAGCATGCAAGCCAAACATTAACTGGTACATCTTGTTCTTTTCGATAGGAACAAGGGTTACCAAATGGGGCCTTCTGGGACTCCTTTATTTTGGCAACTGCGGCCCGTAGCTGGGCTTTGCACTCCTCCAGCTCTTGAGACAACTGGGTATTCTTCTCAGTAAGAATCTATGCAAATAATGATCCTTAAATCAGTTATGCCAACTGTTTCAAGTCTCAGGGGCTACTGGTATATATATAATTATCAGATTTTCTTACCCGTATATCATTTACATACTGGTCCGTGGCTCTGGCAAGACCATTTTGAGAAGCTCGGATGTACGCGTCCCCCGAGTTGAAGGCATCAAACGCCTCTTCAGAAAAACCGGGGTCGCGGAGTACGGCCCGGCGACGCCTGTGCTTCATGCCACTCTCCACTTTGGAATTTGTGGCAGACAGCCTATCCGCATCCTCGGTAGGAGGAATATCCGGCGTTGTCCCCATGTTAGTATCTGCCTCCAAGTCTGGCTCTAGAGCCCGGCTGGTGGAGGCATGGCCGGCAGGCTCTCTAGATACGGTCCGGCGAGTGTTTTTCCTAGTTTTAAACACGGATGTTATTATATTTTAAAGACAATAACCTCGGAGCAGGGTTCTTTTTCATACCTCTGCGATGGCATCTCAGTCCTGACCGCCTTCCTTTTAAGCCTACCCGGTTTCGGTGCCCCTTGTTGAGTCACTGCGGGTTCGGCATGGCATCCCGAGGGCCTTCCCTGCAAGGCACCATACGTGTGCGGTGGGTGAAGTGCGAAAAGGGGGATCCTTCTTGGAAGTTGGGACTCCGGTATTACTTACATGCGATGCAGGGAGCAGTCCAGGATAATCGGTGATGATGGCCACCAAGGCACCGTCGCAGCTTAACTGATAAAACGTCATGTCGATGAGCTCCACGAATATGTCCGGATCTTCTTCGAGTCCGGGATCGAGGGCCCGATCAGGGTCCTCTGGCTGTGGAGATGGGCTGTGAATCTCCCTCACAGATTTTCGTAGTTCCTGCTATGAAATAGCAAGGTAAATATTTATGACAAAGAAAGAGGGAAGGTTTGGAGTAAAAACCAGTAGCTCACCCAGTTTGGGGGGTTATACATGGAGAATCCATTCCGTGGCTTAATACGGATGAACTCCTCTTCCTCTCCCTTATATAAATCGGGCAGTATTTTCGCCAGAGAGGCGGCGGAGTTCGGACCTTTTCGGCCGCAGCGGGCGGCATCGCCTTCTCCATTGAAGTGCCACATGGGTTGTCCCCGATATTGAAGTGGTTGCACTCCCCGCATTATACATACTGACATAACCTCGATTATTGTCAGTCCTGATTCGGCCAGTGTCTTTATCCGGCTCATCAGGTAAAGGACCTCTCTGTTATCTTCCTCCTGGGGGCTTCGAGGGCGCAAGCTACGGCGTTTCTTCAAAGGGGCGTTGTTGAACTCAGGAAGGCCCATCCGAATAGGGTCCGTGAGGGTAACGTCCTCCATATAAAACCACTCCGAGGGCTAGTCTTCGGATGTCTTCTTTTGAGTACCGGACAGGTATCCGATCCCGGCGATGCGCCATATTTCGGCTCCGCCCACTTGAAATATTGACCCCTTCTGTGTACGGGGCACGAGGCAGAATAGCCTCTGCCATAGCTCGAAATGAGCTTCACAACCCAGGAATAGCTCGCAAAGGGCAACGTAGCCTGCGATGTGTAATATGGAGGCGGGAGTAAAATTATGCAGCTGGAGGCCATAGAACTCCAGAAGCCCGCGGAGGAATGGATGGATTGGAAATCCGAGTCCCCTCAATAAATAAGGGATGAGGCATACCCGCTCCCCCGTGGATGGGTTGGGGAAGCTTTCCGCTTGCTCCCGCCATTATAAGTGGCTAGTCCGGCTCGGATGGGGACCATGTACGCAGGAGCGAGAAACCCCTGGGTCTGCAACTCCACTAGTTGGCTATGGGGAATAGAACACTTCTCCCAACTACCTGGCTTAGGGCTACGGGGCGAGAGGAGGAGCTACGGTGGTCGGCCATGATGGGATGGATTTTTCCGGGCACAATCCGATGGATACTTGTTGTGGGGAGGTGGTGTGATCTGGATCTGAAGATCCCCGACTGTTTAAATAGACGATTCATATACCTGGTTAGGGTGGTAAATGTAAAAATACCCTGACCTCTCGCATTCGCTCGACACGTCAAATATAGCCATTATTAAGCCACAGAAGCCGAGGAGTGCCACATTCATGGGAGGCCGGACACAACTCGCTATGACAGGTACTCAGGACTTGGAGGAGAACTCGCCTTGCAATGCCTAAGACAATTTGCGCGCCGGACTCGTCGTCATTGAAGCCTGGTTCAGGGGCTACTGAGGGAGTCCTGGATTAGGGGGTCCTCGGACAGCTGGACTATATACTTTGGCCGGACTGTTGGACTATGAAGATACAAGATTGAAGACTTCGTCCCATGTCCGGATGGGACTCTCCTTTGCGTGGAAGGCAAGCTTGGCGATTCGGATATGTAGATCTCCTCCCTTGTAACCAACTCTGTGTAACCCTAGCCCCTCCGGTGTCTATATAAACCGGAGGGTTTTAGTCCGTAGGACAACAACAATCATACCATAGGCTAGCTTCTAGGGCTTAGCCTCTCGATCTCGTGGTAGATCAACTCTTGTAATATTCATATCATCAAGATCAATCAAGCAGGAAGTAGGGTATTACCTCCATCGAGAGGGCCCGAACCTGGGTAAACATTGTGTCCCCCGCCTGCTATTACCATTCGCCTTAGACGCACAGTTCGGGACCCCCTACCCGAGATCCGTCGGTTTTGACACCGACACCCCCCCTAGCCCAAACCGAATTGGACTAGGGCTAGGGGGCCGCGCCCTTTCCTTCTCTTCGCCTACTCCTTCCCCCCTTCTCCTTGTGGAAGTAGGAAAGGGGGGAGGGTGAATCCTACTTGGAGCAGGACTCCCCCCTGGGCGCGCCACCTTTGGCCGGCCTCCTCCTCCCTCCCCCCTTTATATACATGGGAGGGGGCTCCCCATAGACACACAAGTTGATCTTTTAGCCATGTACCGTTCCCCCCTCCATAGTTTCACACCTCGGTCATATCGTCGTAGTGCTTAGGCGAAGCCCCGCGCCGGTAAGTTCATCATCACCATCACAACGCCGTTGTGCTGACGAAACTCTTCCTCGGCCTCAGCTGGATCAAGAGTTCGAGGGACATCACCGAGCTAAACGTGTGCAGACCGCGGAGGTGTCGTGCGTTCGATACTTGATCAGTTGGATCGCGAAAATGTTCGACTACATCAACCACGTTACTAAACGCTTCCGCTTTCGGCCTACGAGGGTACATAGACACACTCTCGCCTCTCATTGCTATGCATCTCCTAGATAGATCTTGCGTGATCGTAGGTAATTTTTTTGAAATGTTGCATTCCCCAACATGTGCTTTGTGAAAGTCCTGTTAAGCGTCTTAATCTATCCCTATAGATCTTGATGCCCAATATATAAGCAGCTTCACCGAGGACTTTCATTGAAAAATTCTTATTCAAGTATCCTTTTATGCTATCCAGAAATTCCATATCATTTCCAATCAACAATATGTCATCCACATATAATATCAGAAATGCTACAGACCTCCCACTCACTTTCTTGTAAGTACAGGCTTCTCCAAAAGTCTGTATAAAACCATATGCTTTGATCACACTATCAAAGCGCATGTTCCAACTCTGAGAGGCTTGCACCAGTCCATAAATGGATCGCTGGAGCTTGCACACTTTGTTAGCACCTTTTGGATAGAAAAAACCTTCTGGTTGCATCATATACAACTCCTCTTTAAGAAATCCATTAAGGAATGCAGTTTTGACGTGCATTTTCCATATTTCATAATTATAAAAATGCAGCAATTGCTAACATGATTTGGACTGAGTTAAGCATCGCTACGGGTAAGAAACTCTCATCGTAGTCAACCCCTTGAACTTGTCGAAAACCCTTTGCGTCAAGCCAAGCTTTGTAGATAGTGACATTACCATCAGCGTCTGTCTTCTTCTTGAAGATCCATTTATTCGGAATGGCTTGCCGATCATTGAGAAAGTCCACCAAAGTCCATACTTTGTTCTCATACATGGATCATATCTCAGATTTCGTGGCCTCAAGACATTTATCAGAATCTGGGCTCATCATAGTTTCTTCATAGTTCGTAGGTTCTCCATGGTCTAATAACATGACTTCCAGGATAGGATTACCGTACCACTTTGGTGCGGAACGTGCTCTGTTCGACCTACGAGGTTCAGTAGTAATTTGATCTTAAGTTTCATGATCATCATCATTAGCTTCCTCTCTAGTTGGTGTAGGCATCACGAGAACGGTTTTCTTTGATGTGCTGCTATCCAATTCAAGAGAAGGTACAATTACCTCATCAAGTTCTACTTTCCTCTCACTCACTTCTTTCGAGAGAAACTCCTTCTCTAGAAAGGATCCATTCTTGGCAACAAAGATCTTGCCTTCGGATCTGTGGTAGAAGGTGTATCCAATTGTTTCCTTAGGGTATCCTATGAAGACACACTTCTTCAATTTGGGATCGAGCTTATCAGGCTGAAGACTTTTGACATAAGTGTTGCATCCCCAAACTTTAAGAAACGACAACTTAGCTTTCTTGCCAAGCCATAGTACATACAGTGTCGTCTCAACAGATTTAGATAGTGCCCTATTTAACGTGAATGCAGCTGTCTCTAATGCACAACCCCAAAACGATAGTGGTAAATCGGTAAGAGACATAATAGAATGCACCATGTCTAATAAAGTACGGTCGTTCGGACACACCATTATGTTATGGTGTTCCAGGTGGCGTGAGTTGTGAAACTCAAATATCCACCTCGGCGATCAGATTCTAGAAACTTTATTTTCTTGTTACGATAATTCTCCACTTCACTCTCAAATTCTTTGAATTTTTCAAATATTTCAGACTTGTGTTTCGTTAAGTAGATATACCCATATCTACTCAAATCATCTGTGAAGGTTAGAAAATAAAGATACCCACCGCGTGCTTCAACACTCATCGGAACGCATACATTAGTATGTATTATTTCCAATAAGTTATTAGCTCGCTCCATTGTTCCGGAGAACGGAGTTTTAGTCATCTTGCGCATGAGGCATGGTTCACGAGTATCAAATGATTCATAATCAAGTGACTCCAAAAGTCCATCTGCATGGAGTTTCTTCATGCACTTTACACCAATATGACCTAAACGGCAGTGCCACAAATATGTTGCACTATCATTATCAACTTTGCATCTTTTGGCATCAATATTATGAATATGTGTATCACTATGATCAAGATTTAACAAGAATAGACCATTCATCAAGGGTGCATGACCATAAAAGATATTACTCATATAAATAGAACAACCATTATTCTCTGACTTAAATGAATAACCATCTCGCAATAAACAAGATCCAGATATAATATTCATTCTCAATGCTGGCACCAAATAACAATTATTGAGGTCTAAAACTAATCCTGAAGGTAGATTGTCACGCCCCATATGCGACACTATCCTAAAGGGGCTCGAAGGTCCCACCAAGGATAGAACCGCATATTGACATGCTTTTGCAAGGTGGATATCATTACATCATACCATTACATAATAGTTGAGGATACATACAAAAGGCATACAATGCCACAAGAATACATCAATACATCATACAGGAGATCAACATCCGACTATGGATGAAACAAAAACAGAAACTCAAACAACATCCACCCTGCTAGCCCAGGCTGCCGACCAGGAACCTAACCCAAGATCAATGAAGAAGAACAAGAACTCCAAAACAAGCAAACATCGCTCTCACGTCATGATCATCCCATTACCTGTACCTGCAACTATTGGTCTAGTAATCTGTGAGCCACGAGGACTAAGCAATCCCATTACCATGGGTATCAAGACTAGCAAAGATTAATGGGTATGGAAAAAGGGTAAGTGGTGAGGTTGCGGCAGCAACTAAGCAATGTATGGTGGCTAACTTACGAATACAAGAGTAAGATGAGAAACTATGCAAACGTTCGCAAACTAGTAATGATCAAGAAGTGATCCTGAACTACTTACGTTCAAACATAACCCAGCCGTGTTCTCCTCTCGAACTTCCCCGAAAAGAGATAGTCACGGTTACGCACGCGGTTGGTGTATTTTAATTGAGTTTACTTCAAATCCTCTACAACCGGATATTAACAAAATCTCATCTGCCACATAACCGCAGGCACAGCTCTCGAAAGTTCAAACCCTGCAGGGGTGTCCCAACTTAGCCCATGACAATCTCACGATCCGCAGAGACAATCCTCCATCACGGGACCCTCCGGTCAGACTCGGAATCCCGGTGCACAAGACATTTCAACAATGGTAAAACAAGTCCAGCAAGACCTCTCAATGCACCGACCTAGCCTGATAGGAGTTGCGCGATCTCATTCTTAGGGTACACCGGATGGGACAAGCTACGAGTAAAACCAGCCCTCGACTTTCCCCGAGGTGGCCCCGCGGGCTGCCTGTTTGGGACCAACACCATAAGCACTGGCCCCCCTGCTATGTAGAAAAACCTCAGGTTCATGACGCCCTATGCAAATTAATTATTTAGTTCAATTATTATTATGGCAAATGTTAAAACCAATGTTGGGCCTTGCTGGAAGAGTTTTATTCAAAGTGAACTATCAAGAGGGGCCCATAATCCCTCACCGTGTTAGGGACGCAAAATCAAGGAACATAACACCGGTATGACGGAAACTAGGGTGGCAAGAGTGGAACAAAACACCAGGAATAAGGTCGAGCCTTCCACCCTTTACCAAGTATATAGATGCATTAATTAAATAAGAGATATTCTGATATCCCATGATATCCATGTCCCAACATGGAACAACCTGCAACTGCAACTGCAACTAGAAACGCTATAAGAGGGACTGAGCAAAGCAGTAACATAGCCAAACAACGATTTGCTAGGATGGGTGAAAAGGTTAGAGGCTATCATGGCAATTTGGGAGGCTTGATAAACAAGTGGTAGGTAGCGCGACATAACGATAACATCGAGACAACTAGCATAGCAAAGATAGCAGTGAGATCCAAGGTGATGGTCATCTTGCCTGAAATCCCGCTAGGAAGAAGATCGAGTCCATGAAGAAGACGAACGGGCGTAGGTGAACGAATCCTCACAACCACAACATAACTGGAACTATCGAGAAGAATGGCATCCGGAAAGAAACAAACAACATATTAAACAATCATCATATAAACATGGCATGATGCACAACCAAGCATATGATGCATGTCCGGTTTAATGAGGCATGGCATGGCAAAGTGCAACAAACAAAGTGTAGCACGGGTACAGGAGGCCAGGGCTGTGCCTTGGGGCCTTAGCGACGAGGTCCACAGCGCAAGCCAAGGAAGCCGCACGAGGGACGAGGTGGATGTTGCTGCTGTTGGAAGGGGGCATGATGACGGTGATGAGGCCGATGGGGCTCCGGCCTGGTCTGCTTCTCCGGCAAGGGCGGAGCATGGGGTGAGCTCGGCGGCGAGCTGGAGAAGGAGGTGAGCTGGGGTTGCGGAGAGGCAAGGTGGAGGATGAGCTGGCGGCGCTGGACTTGGCGAGGCTGGCAGCAGGCTGCGTCGGTGGTTGGCGCACGAGGAAGGGGCCCTATTCTCTGGCGAAGAGACTCGCAGCAAGGAAGCGGCACGGGACGGCGGACCAGACAGCAGGCGGCGCTTGGCGGCGGTGTTGGCGTGGAGGTTGCTCAGGGGCACATGGCAAGGCAACTAGGAGGAGCACGCTACAGGCGAGAGAGTGGAACACGAGCGAGGCGCGAGGGGATCGGGGCGGAGCCCTTCCTGGCGTTGGCAGCGTGCGAGGAGAGGGAGAGAGATCAAATGCAACAACAACAACAACAACAACAACAACAACAACAACAACAACAACAACAACAACAACAACAACAACAACAACAACAACAACAACAACAACAGCAACAGCAACAGCAATAGCAACAACAACAGCAACAGCAACAATAGAACACACGACGACAATGAAAAACATGGAAGGCGTCTGGAGCAACAGTCTCGGGTCGTCACATAGATGTAGAGGTAGCGTGCCGAAGGCGATCACATCGACCATGGAACCATTCCTAACGCGCATCGTCACCTCGTCCTTAGTCAATCTTTTTTTATTTCTAGCTCTTGTTTTGAGTTACAAATATGAGCAACTGAACCAGTATAAAATAACCAGGTGCTACTACGAGCATTAGTAAGGTACACATCAATAACATGTATATCAAATATACCTTTGTTCACTTTGCCATCCTTTTTATCCGCCAAGTATTTGGGGCCGTTCCTCTTCCAGTGACCATTCCCTTTGTAGTAGAAGCACTCAGTTTCAGGCTTGGGTCCAGCTTTGGGCTTCTTCACGGGATTAGCAACTTGCTTCCCATTCTTCTTGAAGTTCCCTTTCTTTCCCTTGCCTTTTTTTCTTGAAACTAGTGGTCTTGTTAACCATCAACAGTTGATGCTCCTTCTTGATTTCTACCTCCGTGGCCTTAAGCATTGCGAAGAGCTCAGGAATTGTTTTCGTCATTCCTTGTATTATAGTTCATCACGAAGCCTTTGTAGCTTGGTGGCAGTGATTGAAGAACTCTGTCAATAACACTATCAACTGGAAGATCAACTCCCAGCTGAGTCAAGTGGTTATGATACCCATACATTTTGAGTATGTGTTCACTGACAGAACTGTTCTCGTCCATCTTGCAGCTATAGAACTTGATGAAGACTTCATATTATCAACTTGAGCATTTTCTTGAAATATTAACTTCAATTCTTGGAACATCTCATATGCTCCATGACGTTCAAAATGTCTTTGAAGTTCCGGTTCTAAGCCGTAAAACATGGCACAATGAACTATTGAGTAGTCATCAGATCGAGCCTGCCAGACGTTCATAACATCTGTAGTAGCTCCTGCAACAGGTTTGTCACCTAGCGTTGCATCAAGGACATAATTCGTCTATGCAGCAATGAGGATAATCCTCAAGTTATGGACCCAGTCTGTGTAGTTGCTACTATCATCTTTCAACTTAGCTTTCTCTAGGAACGCATTAAAATTCAGGGGAACGGTAGCACGGGCCATTGATCTACAGTATAGATATGCAAAACTATTAAGACTAAGTTCATGAAAAATTAAGTTCAATTAATCAAATTACTGATGAGCTCCCATTTAAATAAACATCCCTCAAGTTATCTAAGTGATACATGATCGAAATCAACTAATCCATGTCTGATCATCATGTGAGATGGGGTAATCATCAATGGTGAACATCTCTATGTTGATCATATCTACTTTATGACTCATGTTCGACCTTTCGGTCTCTAGTGTTCCGAGACCACGTCTATACATGGTAGGCTCATCAAGTTTAACCCAAGTATTCTACATGTGCAAAACTGTCTTACACCCGTTGTATGTGAGCATAGAGTCTATTGAAGGAAATATGCCCTACAGGCAATAATAAAGTTGTTATTTATATTTCCTTATAACATGATAAATGTTTATTATTCATGCTAGAATTGTATTAACCGGAAACTTAGTACATGTGTGAATACATAGACAAACAAAGTGTCCCTAGTATGCCTCTACATGACTAGCTCGTTAATCAAAGATGGTTAAGTTTCCTAACCATGGACATGTGTTGTAATTTGATGAACGGGATCACATCATTAGAGAATGATGTGATGGACTAGACCCATCCGATAGCTTAGCACTATGATCGTTTAGTTTATTGCTATTGCTTTCTTCATGACTTATACATGTTCCTATGACTATGAGATTATGCAACTCATGAATACCGTAGGAACACTTAGTGTGCTATCAAACGTCAAAACATAACTGGGTGATTATAATGATGCTCTATAGGTGTCTCCAATGGTGTTTGTCGAGTTGGCATAGATCGAGATTAGGATTTGTCACTCCGATTGTCGGAGAGGTATATCTGGGCCCTCTCGGCAATGCACATCACTATAAGCCTTGCAAGCAATGTGACTAATGAGTTAGTCATGGGATGATGCATTACGGAACGAGTAAAGAGACTTACCGGTGACGAGATTGAACTAGGTATGATGATACCGACAATCGAATCTCGAGCAAGTAACACACCGATGACAAAGGGAACAACGTATGTTGTTATGCGGTTTGACCAATAAAGATCTTCGTAGAATATGTAGGAGCCAATATGAGCATCCAGGTTCCGCTATTGGTTATTGACCGTAGATGTGTCTCGGTCATGTCTACATAGTTCTCGAACCCGTAGGGTCCGCACGCTTAACGTTTGATGAGGACATCAATACAATTGTTACACCCACAGCCCCTGCTGCTATACATACTGGACCAATTACTAGAGCTCGTGCACGCCAACTAAATTACCTAAATTTCGTCCCGAGGCTATTTTAGGTGCTGCGTCACCTTATTATTGGGCCAGACCCATGTAATTTCGAAATACATAAGTATAGGCTATTTTTAGAGTCCGTATGTGTGGGGAAACAAGAGATAGGGTTGATTTCGGACCCCTCCACCAAGGGCCACGAAATTCCCCCCTCTTCCTCCATATATACAGCCCTTAGGGCATCGTTTAGACTTTGGGTTTTGTTTAGATTAAAAGTTCTCCATAGCTGCAACTTCGCGTACTTCGTTTGTGTTCAACGACCAGACAAAGGCGTCACAGAACCCCACCTTGATCAATAAAGCTTTCATCTTATATTCGCAATATCCAGATTGCAATCTTAGTTTCTTGCTTGTTCTTCGTTTGCTCGCAGGAAACAGACCCTCGTGGTCAGGTTGATCGTGCTCCGGCGTGGTCAATAACCTCTCGGAGTTGGTTTAGCGATTGCTAAGGCGCGACGTCCTTGCACGTTCGTAGTCGGATCGTCAAAGTCGACTTCCACCAAAGCGATATCCATCATCTCATCGAAAGACGGGACACCTCCGCCTCTATCAACGTTCGATGACGATTTGTATTATGAGTTATGTGATTTGATGGCCGAAGTTCGTTCAGAGTCCCGGATGAGATCACGGACATGACGAGGAGTCTCAAAATGGTCGAGAGGTAAAGATTCATATATTGGAAGGCTATATTCGGACATCGGAAAGGTTCCGAGTGATTCGGGTAATATTCGGAGAACCGGGGAGTTACTAGAATTCACCGGGGGAAGTATTGGGCCTTACTGGGCTTTAGTGGAAAGGAGAGAAAGGCCACAAGGGGAGGCAGCGCGCCCCCCATGGGCTTGTCCGAATTGGACTAGGAGGGGGCGGCGCCCCACCCCTCTTTCCTTCTCCCTCTCCTTCCTTCTTCTACTTGGACTAGGAAAGGGGGAAACCTACTCCTACCAGGAGTAGGAATCCCCCCTCTAGGTGCGCCCCTTGAGGCCGGCCCTCCTCCTCCTCCCCTCCTTTATATATGGGGGAGGGGGCACCCTATAGAGACACAAGTTGATTTCTTAGCCGTGTGCAGTGCCCCCCTCCACAGATTTCCACCTAGGTCATATTGTCGTAGTGCTTAGGCGAAGGCCTACGTCAGTAACTTCATCATCACCATCACCATGCCGCCGTGCTGACGGAACTCACCCTCGGCCTCAGCTGGATCTAGAGTTCGAGGGACGTCACCGAAATGAACGTGTGTTGATCGTGGATGTGCCGTGTGTTTGCTACTTGATCGGTTGGACCGCGAAGACGTTCGACTACATCAACCGCATTACTAAACGCTTCTGCTTTCGGTCTACGAGGGTACATGAACACAATCTCCCCACTCGTTGCTACGCATCTTCTAGATAGATCTTGCGTGATCATAGAAATTTTTTGAAATACTGCTTTCCCCAACAATGGCATCCGAGCCAGGTCTACGCGTAGATGTTATATGCACGAGTAGAACACAAAGAGTTGTGGGCGATAATAGTCATACTGCTTACCAGCATGTCATACTTTGATTCGGCGGTATTGTTGGATGAAGCGGCCTAAACCGGCATTACATGACCACGTTCATGAGACTGGTTCTACCGACGTGCTTCGCATACATGTGGCTAGTGGGTGTTTATTTCTCCAGCTTTAGTTGAATCGAGTTTGACTATGCCCGGTCCTTGTTGAAGGTTAAAACAGCACACTTGATGAAAAATTGTTGTGGTTTTGATGCGTAGGTAAGAACGGTTCTTGCTAGAAGCCCGTAGCAGCCACGTAAAACTTGCAATAACAAAGTAGAGGACGTCTAACTTGTTTTTGCAGGGCATGTTGTGATGTGATATGGTCAAGACGTGATGAGATATAAATTGTTGTATGAGATGATCATGTTTTGTTAAAGTTATCGGCAACTAGCAAGAGCCTTATAGTTGTCTCTTTATTGTATAAGATGCAAGCGCCATATAAGTGCTTGATACGTCTCCGTCGTATGTACTTTTCCAAACACTTTTGCCCTTGTTTTGGACTCTAACTTGCATGATTTGAATGGAACTAACCTGGACTGATGCTATTTTTAGCAGAATTACCATGGTGTTATTTATGTGCAGAAACAAAAGTTCTCGGAATGACCTGAAACTTCACGGAACGCCTATTTGGAAATAATAAAAAATCCTTGCAAAAGATGAAGACTAGGGGGCCCACACCCTAGCCACGAGGATGGGGGCGCGCCTGCCCCCCAGGGCGCGCCCCCTACCTCGTGGGCCCCCTAGAGCTCCTTCGACCTCAACTCCAACTCTATATATTTGCTTTCGGGGAGAAAAAAAATCAAAGAGAAGGATTCATCGCACGTTACGCTACGGAGCCGCCGCCAAGCCCTAAAACCTCTCGGGAGGGCTGATCTGGAGTCCGTTCAGGGCTCCGGAGAGGGGAATCTGTCGCCATCATCATCATCAACCTTCCTCCATCACCAATTTCATGATGCTCACCGCCGTGCATGAGTAATTCCATCGTAGGCTTGCTGGACGGTGATGGGTTGGATGAGATTTATCATGTAATTGAGTTAGTTTTGTTAGGGTTTGATCCCTAGTATCCACTATGTTCTGAGATTGATGTTTCTATGACTTTGCTATGCTTAATGCTTGTCACTAGGGCCCGAGTGCCATGATTTCAGATCTGAACCTATTATGTTTTCTTCAATATATGAGAGTTCTTGATCCTATCTTGCAAGTCTATAGTCACCTACTATGTGTTATGATCCGGCAACCCCGAAGTGACAATAATTGGGACCACTCCCGGTGATGACCGTAGTTTGAGGAGTTCATGTATTCACTATGTGTTAATGCTTTGGTCTAGTACTCTATTAAAAGGAGGCCTTAATATCCCTTAGTTTCCGCTAGGACCCCGCTGCCACGGGAGGGTAGGACAAAATATGCCATGCAAGTTCTTTTCCATAAGCATGTATGACTATATTTGGAATACATGCCTACATTACATTGATGAATTGGAGCTAGTTCTGTGTCACCCTAGGTTATGACTGTTACATGATGAACCGCATCCGGCATAATTCTCTATCACCGATCCATTGCCTACGAGCTTTCCATATACTGTTCTTCGCTTATTTACTTTTCCGTTGCTATTGCTATCATCACTACAAAATACCAAAAAACATTACTTTTGTTACTGTTACCCTTTGCTACCGTTACCACTACTATCATATTACTTTGCTACTAAACACTTTGTTGTAGATATTAAGTTTCCAGGTGTGGTTGAATTGACAACTCAGCTGCTAATACTTGAGAATATTCTTTAGCTCCCCTTGTGTCGAATCAATAAATTTGGGTTGAATACTCTACCCTCGAAAACTGTTGCAATCCCCTATACTTGTGGGTTATCAAGACTATTTTCTGGCGCCGTTGCTGGGGAGAATAGCTCTATTCTTTGAGTCACTTGGGATTTATATCTGCTTATCATTATGAAGAACTTGAGAGATCCAAAAACCAAGATTTATCCCTCAACTACGATGGGAGGTAAGGAACTGCCATCTAGCTCTACACTTGATTCACCTTCTGTTTTGTGTAAGCTTGCGACACCTAAACCTACTTCTGCTATTTGTTCTGATATGTCGCATGTTATTGATGATGCCACTTCTGCTATGCATGATACTTATAATGAAACTACTTCTATGCTTGATACTATTGTGCCACTTGGTGAATTTCTTGATGAACAACTTGCTAGGGTTAGAGAGAATGAAATTATTGAAACTGATAATATTGATGAAAGTGATGATGAAGACTCTCCTCCTAATAAATATGAATCGCCTGTTATTCCTGAGGGTTATGTTTTTGAAAAAGGAGCCGCTCTAGCTATTTTAGCTTGCAAAGATAGATACGAGCTCAAGAGGTTATTAGCTAAATGGAAGCAGCAATCTCTTAATGCTAGAATGAAACATGACCCTGCTTTTGCTACTTCACCTATCTGTGTTACTGATAAGGATTATGAATTCTCTGTTGCTCCTAATATAATTACTTTGGTTGAATCTGATCCTTTTCATGGCTACGAATCTGAAACTATTGTGGCACATCTTACTAAATTAAATGATATAGCTACCATGTTCACTAATGAGAGTTACTTAATGCTTTGTCTAATCATCCTCTTAAGAAAAATGAAATACTTGATATCTTTTATAATGGACTAACCAATGCTTCCAGAGATTACCTGGATAGTTGTGCTCGTTCTGTTTTCAGGGAAAGAACATCGACTGAAGCTGAAATTCTATTGAATAATATGTTGACAAATGAAAATAATTGGACACTTCCTGAGCCAGTTCCTGAGCCTATTCCTAAACCAACTTCGAAGAAAAGAGGTGTTCTATTTCTCAGTCCTGAAGATATGCAAGAGGCGAAGAAATCTATGAAAGAAAAAGGTATTAAAGCTGAAGATGTTAATAATTTACCTCCTATTGAAGAAATACACGGTCTTAATTTACCGCCTGTTGAAGAAACATATGGTCTTAATCCATTACGTATTGAAGAAACACATGGTCTTGATAACCCGACACAGGTAGTAAAGGTAAACTCTCTCTATAGATATGATAAAGCTGAAATCCCATTTACTAAGTTTGCTAGCCCATGCTTAGATGAGTTTGATAAATTTATGGTTAAGCAAGAAGACTTCAATGCTTATTTTGGTAGACAATTGAAATACAATTCAAATATGCTTGAACACTTGGGTGATTATATGGCTAATGTCAAAGGTGAACTTAAACTTATTAGTAAACATGCTTCTATGGTTACCACTCAAGTAGAACAAGTACTTAAGGCTCAAAATGATTTGCTCAATGAATTGAATAGTAAGAATGATGAGTATGTTGTTAGAGTGGCTACTACAACTGGTAGAATGACTCAGGAACCTCTATATCCTGAAGGCAACCCTAAGAGAATTGAGCAAGATTCTCAGAGAAATAATATAGATGCACCTAGTCCTTCTAAAAGGAAGAAAAAGAAAAATGATAGGACTTTGCATGCTTCTAGTGAACCTATTGCTGAAACACCTGAGAATCCAAATGGTATTTCTATTTCTGATGCTGAAACACACTCTGGTAATGAACCTGAAACTAGTGATAATGTTAATGATAATGTTCATGATGATGCTCAACCTAGCAATGATAACGATATAGAAATTGAACCTGATGTTGATCTTGATAACCCACAATCAAAGAATCAACGTTATGATAAGAAAGACTTTGTTGCTAGGAAACATGGTAAAGAAAGAGAACCATGGGTTCAAAAACCCATGCCTTTTCCTCCCAAACCATCCAAGAAAAAGGATGATGAGGATTTTGAGAGCTTTACAGAAATGATTAGACCTATCTTTTTGTGTATGCAATTAACTGATATGCTTAAAATGAATCCTTATGCTAAGTACATGAAATATATTGTTACTAATAAAAGAAAGATACCGGAAGCTGAAATTTCCACCATGCTTGCTAATTATACTTTTAAAGGTGGAATACCAAAGAAACATGGAGATCCGGGAGTACCCACTATACCATGCTCCATTAAAAGAAACTATGTTAAAACTGCTTTATGTGATCTGGGAGCCGGTGTTAGTGTTACGCCTCTCTCTTTATATCATAGACTTGATTTGAATAAGTTGACACCTACTGAAATATCTTTGCAAATGGCTAATAAATCAACTGCTATACCTGTCAGTATTTGTGAGGATGTGTCTGTTGTAGTTGCAAACGTTACTATTTTAACGGACTTCGTTATTCTTGATATTCCCGAGGACGATAGTATGTCTATTATTCTTGGAAGACCCTTTTTGAATACTGTAGGGGCTGTTATTGATTGCACTAAAGGCAATGTCACTTTTCATGTTAATGGTAATGAGCATACGGTACACTTTCCGAGGAAACAACCTCAAGTTCATAGTATCAACTCTATTGGAAATTCCATTGATTGTATTTGGAGGTTTTGAATTTACTCTTCCTACTGTCAAGAAGAAATATGATATTCTTATTGTTGGGGATGTGCATATCCCCATTGAGGTAACATAGTGTTATTCGAAATTTCTCCGGTTCCATGTTATTCGGAATGAGTTTGTTAACAAGACCTGATCAACCTTGTTAGTGGATTCCTTTTGATGAGCATGAGATGGATGAAACTAGAAGGCACAACCTTCTGTACCCTCCTTTTACCTTCTGTTATTTATATTAAATAAAATAAAAATTAATATTTTGTGTTTGTTATCTGAATTATTTGTGTAATATAAAAATACCCCGAAAATAAAAGTTCTCCAAATTCCCTGAAATTTAAATATGATTTTTTCTGAAATATTTGAGAATATTCGGCACTGAGAACACAGCACGGGGGGCATCCACCTGGCCACGAGGGTGGAGGGCGCACCCTACCCCCTGGGCGCCCCCCTGCCTCGTGGGCCCACAGTGGCCCTCCTCCACTTATTCCTGCACCCACACACTCCTTCCTCCCACAAACACGATTATCCAGTTCAAACCCGAGTCCAAGCTCATTTTGCTGCCATTTTCGATCTCCTTGCTCAAAGCACCTCTCACAAAACTGCTTGGGGGGATTGTTCCTTGGTATGTGACTCCTCCATTGGTCCAATTAGTTTTTGTTCTAGTGCTTGATTCATTGCAAATTTATGCTGCCTAGGGGACCATGTTCTTGAGCTTGCATGTTAAATTTATATGGTCAAAAGTAGTTTTGATGCATGATATAGGCTCTAGGCACTTGTAGGAGTAATTGCTATCAATCTTATTGAGCTTGGTTCACTTTTGTTTGAAGTTACTAAAAATTTCAGAATTTTTGAGAAAATAATGAAGAGATTTTTTGGGGGCTCATCGAGCCGAAGCTCGAAGGAAAAGCAAAATGAAAAGGCAGAGATGCCCAAATACAATCTGCCTCGCACCGTGGAGGTTCGGCAGTGTGAATGGCCTTCCGATGATTTCTTGAGAGCAGTCGGGATTTATGATAATTTTTATGAATTGGCTGAGAATGCAGGCCTCACCGCCTTCCTCCGCGACCAACGCGCACATTATCTCTTACTCACCAATATCTTTGTGCAAAACTTTCATTTCCATGCTAGGAGCTCACCACCTACGGTGGAGTTTTATTTATATGATGAGCATAAGGAGATGTCACTTTATGATTTTTGTCGAGTCTGTTCGATCCCTTTCGAGGGCATGATAGAGGAACCACATCGCGGCGATGTGGATGGGTTTATTGATACCATCACTGTAGGGGAAACGAGGAAGGTTTCCGATGCACGAATCACTAGCATACATTTTCCTGTTTTACGCTACTTTGCTATACTTGCTAGTCGTTGCTTAATTTGTCACGAAAACTGTGGAAACCTTAGTGTTCCTGATATTATTATTTTGTTCCACAGTTTATTCTATGATAACTCTGTTAGTATGGGTGGTATTATTGCTAAATCGTTAAGTCTGAACCGTACAAAGGGCCCCATCTTTGGAGGCATCTATGATTCATGCCTAGTTGCACATTTTAACATACCTATTAGGCATTATGAGAAGGAAGAAAAATTGTTGCCTCCTGTTTATTTAGATTATAAGAGTATGGTGGCACATGACTTTATTGTTAAGAATAGGGAAGGGGAGCTTAAATACAAATTGTTCTTTCATAAACATCATCCTGAAACTATTGCCCAGCCTGCTCCTTCCTTGTTTGATTTATCTGCAGGCCAGTACCTTGTTCCGTTAGAGGCTATTCACGCCTACCGGAACATACATCATCCATAGAGCCAGAGTCAGAACCGCAAGTTGACACTACAAAAAAAAGACACATCCGTGACATTTTGGGCCGAACGAAAAAAAATTATGTCATACATATGACACTTCTATGATGATAATTGTGACAAAACCGTATCATCATAGATGTGGTGGGCTCCTACTTCTATGACAAAAAATCATGACAGAAAATGGGCTTTTCGTCCTGGGCGGGACGGAGACACAGCTGCATGACATTCTTTGGGCCGTCCATGACGGAAAAAACTGTAGTAGAAGCAAGGGGGAGGAAAATTTCGGGGAGTTCCCAGTTACGGTGGGAGGTCGGGGGCCGAGCGATCCGTGTTTCTCTTGTACACGTACGCGCGTGTGTGCGAGGCATTGGCTCTAACTGAACCCGAGCGATTGCACTGCAGGCTACGCGTTACTGAACCCGAGCGATCAATTGATGGCTGTTAACTGAACTCGATCGAGCGATTCCTTCGCTACTGCTGCAAACTGAAGCTGATCGATGCTGCCTCTGGATGAACAGTGAGTGTCGGTGTCAAAACCGGTCCCGGATTGTGCGTCTAGGCCGGATGGTAACAGGAGGAAGGGACATGATGTTTTACCCAGGTTCGGGCCCTCTTGATGGAGGTAAAACCCTACGTCCTGCTTGATTAATATTGATGATATGGGTAGTACAAGAGTAGATCTACCATGAGATCAGAGAGGCTAAACCCTAGAAGCTAGCCTATGGTATGATTGTATGTTATGATTGTTGTCCTACGGACTAAAACCCTTCGGTTTACATAGACACCGGAGAGGGTTAGGGTTACACAAGGTCGGTTACAAATGAGGAGATATCCATATACGTATTGCCTAGCTTTCCTTCCACGCCAAGTAGAGTCCCATCCGAACAGGAGACGAAGTCTTCAATCTTGTATCTTCATAGTCTAATAGTCCGGCCAATGGAGATAGTCCGGCTGTCCGGAGACCCCCTAATCCAGGACTCCCTCAGTAGCCCCTGAACCAGGCTTCAATGACGATGAGTCCGGCGCGCAGTATTGTCTTCGGCATTGCAAGGCGGGTTCCTTCTCCGAATACATCACGGAAGAATTTGAATACGAGGATAGTGTCCGACCCTGCAAAATAAGTTCCACATTCCACCGTAGAGAGAATAATATTTTCGCAGATCTAATTTGCTGGCTTGTTTTGGTAGCACGACGTTATGTCATGGCCTGGTGATTATTCGAACCGTTTCTTTTAACTAGCTCCACACATAACGCGAGGCGGTTTCTTGACACGTCTTGTCGAAGCGGAGATCGTGTTCCCCCAATTACGGGATTCTCATTAATGCGGTCGTGGGTAACCCAACCGTGTCTAGGACTCCTAGATTATAGGCAAGTCCCAAACGGCTACAGAGAGGATGCTTGATATTCACCCTCTTTATAAGGGGACATGGTTTTCGCTTTTTCCCTCTCATGCTCAATCGAACCCTTCCCCCGCCTCGAGTTCTAACACCCAAAGCCCAGGTTAGGTGCTCCAGATCTTCAATCATGTCCGGATCCAGCCTTCAAGGCCGATGGATGCCCTCCTCCGTTACGGAAGAGGACATCAAGAAGTTGAGGGAGGCCAGATATTTGACCACTGAGGTTTCGCATCGGCTGCCTGCTCGAGGGCAGATCGTCCCTACTCCCGAACCCAACGAGAATGTCGTGTTCGTCTCCCACTTCCTCCGAGGTCTAGGCCTCACTCTGGATCCATTTGTCTGGGGTTTGATGTTCTTTTACGGGCTAGATTTCCACGATCTAGCTTTGGACTCCTTTCTCCACATCTCGACATTTATTGTAGTGTGTGAGGCCTTCCTCCGCGTTACCCCTCACTTCGGCTTGTGGCTCAAGACCTTTGAAGTAAAGCCGAAGATGATCGAGGGGCAAGATGCAGCGTGCAGAGGTGCATCAATAGGCAGGATGGTATGAGCTCCATTGCCTAAAGGTTCCTTTCCAGAGGTGTCCGAATTATGGCAACGGGAGTGGTTTTACGTCACGGCTCCCAGAAGTGCCAAGTGGGCGGATGTCCCCGCTTTCCGCTCGGGCCCCCCACCACAACTGATGTCATGGATTAGCAGAGGTCTGAGCTGGGGTCCAGCCAAGGATGTGCCTATACTGCAAAGCCGCATCCGAGATCTCTTCGAGGGAGATTTTAACTTGGCTGTGGTAATACAAGTTATGCTGGTTCGTCAAGTCCAGCCTTGCAGACGCCGGCCCCTTCGCTTGTGGGAGCTCAACCCAGAGGGACCGCGTGCCATTCAAAGTTTCCTCGGCTTGACGCACGAGGAGATGTACAAGTCATTCTTCGGACCTCAAGTAGAGTGTCCGGATATTACCGAGGACGTGGGCCTGAGCAGTAACCGCGCCGCCGAACAAGTAAGAAATCCTCTAGCCGAACACACTGTCTTTTATTCGTCACGAAGTTATTTCTGAGAATTCGCTTTTTGACCAGGACTGGCTAACAAAGGCGAAGATGATTCGGTGTTTGGCCCCCCTCCCTAAGGGTTTAGAAAATCCGGTATTGGAAAAGATGCTCGAGGTCGCACCTTGCCCGGAGCCCTTGAAGGAAGATACCGGGAGGGATAATATGGGCAAACGCGGGCCCCCATCGCTGCCCGTTCCAACCGAGGGAATGAGCGTCACCACGAAGGAGGACAACCGGGGGAGGAAAAGGACTGCTTTCGAGGATCCGGAAGCCGAAGCCTCCAAACGGGAGAAGAAGTCTCCCACAGAGGGCCCTTCCTCGGGGGGTGCTTTTGCCGCACAAAGTCCGCGGGGGGATCAGCCCTCCAACGAGTCGTAAGTGATCCAAAATACTTTAATAGTGAAGGTATGCTATCTTTTTTCTGAGAAAATAACCACCGCATATATCTTGCAGTTCGGGCCTTAGCCCTCTCAGATGAGCTCGTCTTCGGGGGATCTTCTTCTAGAGATGATGCAGAGCAAAACGCCTCCCCCGGACTCCTCCGCTCAAGAAGCGGGCGACCCCGAAGTGTCATCACGGAGGGCCTCTCTGGATCCGGTGAGGCCAGAAGATAATCCCATAGACACCCGAAGTCCCCAGCGTCTGGCTCCCGACGAGAGCAGACAAAAGAGTCCAGCACCGTCTGGTATGCGGTCGGACGTTCTAAGGGAGTTGGTGGGGCGAGCGGCCGTCTCAGAAGAACACTGTATGCTGATCATCACGGTGATGGAGAGAATCTCGTCCGCCTAAAGAGGATTACATGAAGCCTTTATGAGTCTACTGACAGGCTTTGAGGTACGTGAGATAATATGTGATAGTACTACACATGTTAGGTGTGCCCTGTGTAGATAGTAGCCCCTGAGACTTTGGTTGTCATCGAGAATGGCGGCGAAGAGAGGATCATATTCCCAGGAAACAACCAGACTGCCCCTATGTGCAGGTGGTGGAAGCTCCGGTGGCTAGCTGGACTAGTGAGTTTGCCAAGTTAAAACGGCAACTGGATGCGGCAGACACCGACATCGAGCTTGTTAACAAGAGGCTTGACGAGGCACAAGGTAAGTGTTATTATCTGGTGAATGCCACATAGTAAGAGCAGCATGATGCCAGTATCTTTAATATGTTGTGACTACAGATGGAGCTGCCACCGTGGAAACCTTGCGGGCAGAACATGCCCGAGCCAAGGAACAAGCGAGGATTAGTAATGCCGCTGCTTTGAAGGAGGCCGAAGAGTTGAAAGCCGAGAAGGCCGCACATTGCGAGAGCCAAGAGAAGATGGCCAAGATGGCCGTAGAATTAAAAGACACTGCCAACCGTTGCCAGGTCCTTGAAGAAGAAAACCGAGCAAAGGCAATGGACCTTGAGAAGGCCACAGCGGCGGACAACGACACCCAATCTGCTATGAGAGCAAAGAAGGAGGAGTTGCGGGAAGCCGGGGATATTGCGGCTGGGAAACCCTTCATGTTATGGAGGAAGTTCGGAGATCCATGGTATGCCCCTCTGGATCGGCTGTGGAGTTCGGCAGATGCGTATATGGATTTGGCGGCGCGCGCTGCCGATGCGGCCAAGTACTTCCAAGGTCAGACAGATCGTGAAGTGGAAAAGCTGTTCTGGTCACAATTCCATGTACCAGAGTGTCCGCTTTCATTGACTGACCAGCTAGCCGAATGGGCCGAACTGAATAGGTTGTCCAGACTTGCCATGATGTCTGTTGTGGATCAGCTATGGCCGGAAAAGACAAAGCTGAACAGCTATTTCAGCTTAGTGCAGCAGTTCCTTGGTGCGGTGCCGCGCATTAATGCGATGAAGAGGTCGGCGTGCATATAAGGCTCACGGATGGCCCTTGCCCGTGTTAAAGCATACTGGGCGGAGATGGACGCTACCATTGTTGCGACGCAGGGTTCGGCCATAGGCCGAGTGGCTGCCGAGCATTATTTCGAGGAGGTTCTCGAGGGTGCTCGTTTGATAGAGGCCCAGTGCTCGAAGAGTATTATGTTTGAGTGATATGTATTCTTATTGTAAACACAATGCTTTTATGAAGTTTTTATAAGGCTATGTTTATACTTTTGCCTGAAAGTAGTATGATGCCTCCTGGGCGGCCGTTTATGTATACATGTGTATAACCTGAAAGATTGCGGCCGTCGGCTTCAACCCCCACGCATATAATGCGGAGGTGCTCGCAAAAAACGTGTGTTCACACTTAACCCAATGTCTTGGTCCTATTAAGGAGGTGATAGTGTAGCGAGCGAGGCAACCGGACTATAATGCTTTAACACTTTCACTTAGCCATAGGAGTTTGACAGTGGGGCTACTAGATAGCCCCTGGTGGCTCCGCACTCTCCCGATCACGGGGTGCGTACATGCCTGGCCGAAAAACGGCCCTTCGTTAAGGCGGGGGAATTCTAACATTCCGATAGGTCATCGAGTGGTTGACCAGTCTCACGCTATATCATGACAGTCAGTTTTCGGCTTTCTCTACTGAGGTGCTCATCCGAATGAACCAGGGCACAATCGCAGTAGTTCTCCTGGTGCTACCTTAGCCGGTAAAGCGGAACGTAAGGCACCAAAACACAGGAGTCGGGCAAACCCAACATTTGACCAAAGACAATGATTCAGAGGTGATGCATATAAGGCCAAACTCGCGACGCCGGACACTCCCTAAGGTATTCGGTCTTTATGGTATAAACCAGGCCTAAATAGTGCCCTTCGTAAGAAGCCCCTTGTGTCCAGGTACGTGCATTATTCTGACATGGCCACATGCCAAGACGTCAGCATCCTTCTCAACTGTGCTAAGAATTTGGTGGATATGTATCAACAAGAGACAGTAAAAAGGTTTACGCAGGGTCTTAATCTAAAAAGAATCCTTGGAGCGGGTCCCTGCTGCACGTCTGCGCATGTATCTCTGTTGTGCCGTATCCTGGACGGGTGTAGCACGATGATCATCTGTAAAAGAGAGGAACTTAGGTGAAAAAGTTGTCATGCGAAAAGATAGTTTTTAACGAAACCATATATAATTCAAGATGAGTAAAAATTGCCACTTGTCTGCGCGCGTTGAGCCCCTTGTATTTGTAATAGGGGTGTAACCATATCTGGTATAAATTACATATAGCGGTGCCGGACTCGACTAACCGTGTCCGAGGTCTTGATGACCTGTTAAATGCTTTAGTTGGTGAGGCCGTTTTTAGTGTGCGGCTGCCAAGGCAGCCGCACTCTCTTCGGTGCGCAAAGATCGCTTAATACTTCCGTTTACTGTAATGATGCCACATAGGCCGGGCATCTTCAGTGTGAGGGAAGCGTAGTGTGGTGTTGCATCAAAGCGAGCGAAAGCTTCGCGTCCGAGTAGTGCTTGATAGCCACTTTGTAACGGAGCGATGTGGAAGGTTAAATGTTCGCTACGGAAGTTATCAGGGGAGCCGAATATAACTTTTAGTAGTAGGGAGCCCGTGCAATGAGCCCATGTGCCTGGCGTTACTCCTTTAAAGGTAGTATTGCTATGGCAAATTTTTGTTGGGTCTATCCCCATTTCGCGGATTGTATCCTGATATATCAGGTTTAGACTGTTGCCACCGTCCATCAGGACTCGTGTGAAGTGGTGTCCGTCAATTATTGGGTCTAATACCAGGGCAGCCCATCCTGCATGCCGGATACTTGCTGAGTAATCACGATGGTCGAAAGTGATCGGTTCAGACGACCAGTGGCAGGACACCGCGGTGATAGGCCCTTGGGCATATTTTTCTGGGAGTGTCGTTTTGTTTCTTCCCTTGATCACGTGTAACACGTTTACTGTTTTGACTTCTGGTGGAAATTTCTTTTGTTCCCCAGTGTCTTGCTTGAGAGGCTCATCCTCGTCTTCGCTTGGTGTATCCTCCCCCTTGTGTACAGCGTTGAGCTTACCGGACTGCTTGAAGACCCAACATTCTCTGTGGGTATGATTAGCAGGTTTACCAGGGGTGCTATGGATCTGACATATTTGGTCTAGAATTGTGTTTAGGCTAGACAGTTCGTCTCCGGCGCCTTTAGAGGGCGGCTTTTGTTGACCTGGCCAAGAGCTTTTGAATCCGGCGTTTACTGCCGTGCTCTTCGTGCTGTCTTCTTTATTCCGGCGTTTGTTATTGCTGTTGCACTGTGATTTTCCGGTTCCATCTCTAGCTTCAGATGTGCTAGGGTCGCTAGTGCTGCATCTGGCTAGCTAACTGTCCTCACCCGCACGAAAGCGGGTCATGAGGCTTGTTAATGCTGCCATTGTTCTTGCATTTTCTTGGCCGAGGTGTCTGGCAAGCCATTCGTAATAGACGCTATGCTTAAAAGCTGCCAAGGTTTCGGCGTCCGGACAGTCGACAATTTGGTTCTTTTTAGTAAGAAACATGTTCCGAAGTTTTCGGGCTAACTCTCCGGGCTATTGAGTTATATGACTCAAATCGTCCGCGTCCGGAGGTCGGACATAAGTCCCTTGAAAATTTGCCCGAAACGCGTCTACAAGTTCTTCCCAGCTTCCAATGGAGTTTTCGGGGAGGCTTTTGAGCCAGTGACGAGCTGGCCCTTTGAGCTTGAGGGGTAAGTACTTGATGGCGTGGAGATCATCTCCTCGAGCCATATGGATATGGAGGATATAGTCCTCAATCCAGACCCCAGGGTCTGTTGTTCCATCGTATGCCTCTATGTTTACGGGTTTGAATCCCTCTGGAAATTCATGCTCCAACACCTCATCAGTGAAACATAGGGAGTGTGTGGCACCCCTGTATCTGGGTGTACCGCGTTGTTCGGATGTTTGTTGTGTTACATTGTATGCTGGGGCGCGCTTGCGTGGTCCATAGATGGATCTGGTTGCGCCGTCCTTTTGGTGCGAGCCCTCGCGTGGATCGCGTATTGTCTTGTGAGTGGCATTGTTTGCCGCTCTATGTTGGCAATGAGGTCGTCTATCTGGCCAGGTGGCTGTTTTGATTTTTGGTTGTGGGGGGTCTGAGGCTTCCTCATTAAATTCAGGTAGCAACTTCCACTTTGGGTAGCTCTTGGTGGGGCGATTGTCGCCATACTTCGCTGTTGTGTTGAGTACTTTACTCCATCTGATTTGGAGTGTGTCCTGCGCAGCCTTGAGCCTTTGCTTCTGCTATTTCAGACTCCTCGCGGTGGCAACAAGCCTTTGACGGGCATTCTGCTGCTCCGGGTGCCTGTCCGGCGTTATGTTGTCCGGACTATTATCTTTGACAGAATTGGTTTGTTCGGTTTGATTCCCCATATTGCCGTGGTTCCCCGTGCTCCAACACTGGGTCTGCATGATCGTTATTTCTGCCGAAGCGAGATTTGGGGCGGCGCTTGCGCCGCCGCTTTGACTGCTTCTCGAGGGAACAAGCCTTCGGTGCGTCCTTCCGTTCCTCGTCGTCGTCTTCTTTTGGTGTGTCCACCATGTATACGTCATATGATGAAGTGGATTTCAAGCGCCCTGTGGGCGGTGGTTCCTCTTTGCCTCCCGCATCGTCGTCCATATAGTTGATGTCTTCGGAGTCGAAGTCGAGCATGTCGGTTGAGTCATCGACAGTGGCTATTAAGTGGGTGGTGGGTGGGCGTCGAATTTCTTCATCGTCCGCATCCCAATCCTGTTGGCCATAATCCGGCCAGGGCTCTCCTGACAAAGAGAGAGACCTTAGTGAATTCAGAATGTCGCTGAAGGGAGAGTGCTGAAAGATATCCGCGGCGGTGAATTCCATGATCGGCGCCCAATCGGATTTGATTGGCAGAGGCGCGGATGGTTCGGAGTCCGGGAAAGAGTCCAGCACCTTGGAGTCACGGGCTGCGCTAAGGGTTAGGCAGGTGTTCGGCTCGATCGCCATTGAGACTGCAGCCCCTGAGGTGGTGTCTATCCACCCGTCCTCGATTGGCACAGTTGGCTCCGAACTAAGGGTCGGAGCAGATGCGGGCGCGGCCTCTGGTGTACTGTTCGGCGGCAAAGCTAGGTCATACCCATCGCGACAGTGCGGCGCGCCCGGCTGTGGCTCAAATTCGTCGAAGATCAAGTCTCCGTGGATGTCGGCCGTGTATTTCAAACTTCCAAATCTGACCTGATGGCCAGGGGCATAGCTTTCAATCTGCTCCAGATGGCCAAGCGAATTAGCCCGCAGTGCAAAGCCGCCGAATACGAAGATCTGTCCGGGGAGAAAAGTCTCACCCTGGACCGCATCGCTATTGATGATAGTAGGAGCCATCAAGCCTAATGGTGGCGACACAGAGGAACTCTCAATGAGAGCACCAATGTCGGTGTCAAAACCGGCGGATCTCGGGTAGGGGGTCCCGAACTGTGCGTCTAGGCCGGATGGTAACAGGAGGCAGGGGACACGATGTTTTACCCAGGTTCGGGCCCTCTTGATGGAGGTAAAACCCTACGTCCTGCTTGATTAATATTGATGATATGGGTAGTACAAGAGTAGATCTACCACGAGATCAGAGAGGCTAAACCCTATAAGCTAGCCTATGGTATGATTGTATGTTATGATTGTTGTCCTATGGACTAAAACCCTTCGATTTATATAGACACCGGAGAGGGTTAGGGTTACACAAGGTCGGTTACAAAGGAGGAGATATCCATATATGTATTGCCTAGCTTGCCTTCCACGCCAAGTAGAGTCCCATCCGGACACGAGACGAAGTCTTCAATCTTGTATCTTCATAGTCTAACAGTCCGGCCAATGGAGATAGTCCGGCTGTCCGGAGACCCCCTAATCCAGGACTCCCTCAGTGAGCGTTGCGGGGGGGCGGGGGGTGGATGAACAGTTCCCGGTGGGGGTGGATGAACAGGACCCCGTGGTGTTGCCTCTGGATGAACAGGACCCCGATCGATCGAGTCGGTTGGGGCTAGATGAACAGGACCCCGTGGAGGGCTGGATGAACAGGACCACCCCGTGGAGGGCAGGATGAACAGTAGACGGTGGAGGGCAGGATGAACAATAGCTTGTGGAGGGTGGTTGAACAGGAGCCCGTGGAGAGGGCTGGTTGAATAGTAGCCGGTGGAGTAGCGCACGGTGGAGGCTGGATGAACAGGAGCTCGTGGATGAACAGTCGACGGTGGATGAACAGTAGCTCGTGGAGGCTGGAGGGGGTCGACGATGGAGATGAACAGTATCCCGTGGAGTCCTGTTTTGCGGTATGCCACACCCCTCCTGATGAACAGGACCCCCGTTTCAACCGTAGCGCTCCAACACAAGTCCGTTTCCTCTGTTTTGCGGTACGCCACACCCCTCCCGATGAACAGGACCCCCGTTTTGACCGTAGGAGGTCCGCTTCCTCCGTTTTGCGGTACGCCAAACCCTCCCGATCAACAGGACCCCGTTCCGAATGTAGGAGGTATGTTTCCTCCATTGTGCGGTACATCGGGCCTCGTTTCCATCGCCTGTTCCGTCCAAGCCCTCCCGATGAACACGACCATGCATTCCGTTCCGACCCAGCCGGTTGGCTCCCACGCATTACGTTGCCTCCCGATGAACACGACGCATTCCGTTGCCTCCCCATGAACACGACGCATTCCGTTGCCTCCCCATGAACACGACGACGATGCTGTTTCTCCATTCCGATCCAGCCATGTACACGAGCCCTCGCCGTACGTATGCGCGAGTAGGCGTTCGAGACCCCGCCCGTATGTACACATACGTGGCCGTATTTTCTTTCTTGCACCCTGGCCGCTGTACGTACGCGTACATGCTACGTGTGCGCCTCTACTACGACACGTGCGCTTGTTTGAGCGGCTGGAGCAGGAAGAGCAGAGATTGAAGAAGCACGACGGCCATTGGATGGACATCCAACAGTCAGTGCTTGTGCATCAACCTTTTTTTAGGAAAGCCTCAAATACGTGGAAAACAGCATACAGCCCATCTGCCATTATTTCTAATAATTTACAACCCATTTGCTAATTCTTAAGGTTTTTTTGGAGCCCATATTCTTTTTGTTAGCATTACAGCCCATATTGTGGCAACGGTTAAAAAATTATACGAAATTTTGCATATTTCGGTGTGGTCCGAACTGTTTTTTATCCCGAAATTTTGACTCACATTCAAACTGATTTTAAAAATAAATGTATATCAATATAACATCCAACAAATTCTCCATGCATAAAAATTAATGTAATTTAAAATCTTGAAATAAAAAAAAGATATTTGAAACTAATTGCCGGTTTGATGTGTTTTAAAAATGTACAACCCATTTCTCATTACTGATGGGCCATTTTCTCGGCTAGCCGAATGAAAACTCTCCTTGTCTTGAAAGATTTGCAGGCCAACAGGCCTGACAAAGCGACTTACTTGGCAAATCGCAAAAAAACTGGGCTGTGGCCGTGGACCCATCTGTGAGCCTCTCCACATACAGTACTCTTCTGATGGAAGTCGTTCCTTGACCACATTGACCACGCCGTGCGGAGAGCACCACGGCAGTGGACGACGGCAAGGCCTAGGAAGGGGACGACGCGGCAGTGGAAGCCTGCGCGGAGAGGACTATGAGGGTTCACTGGTTCGGCTGCGGTGTGAGGCTGCCGTCGCCGCAGGGCCTGGCCAGTGGTGGGAATAGTAGGGGCGGTGAGGAATCTTCGGCAGCACAGCCGGCCACGGGAGGCAGGAACATGCGGCACGACCGGCGCTACTTTGGGCAGCTGGAGCAAGAAGACCAGAGGTTGAAGAAGCACTACAACCGTTGGATGGACATCGTACGGTCACTGGAGCTGGAAATCATTCATATTGACTAAGTTGACAAAGCCCTTCGTCCCCGTCAACTTAGTAGGCCCACAAATCAGCCTCCCAGCAAGGTGGGTCCCAGCTAGCCGGGGGAGTATTCAATTTCTTGTGCGTAATAAGGAGGCACTTCCGGTGGGTCCGAGCTGACACCAGGGGGGGCGTTTTTTTCGCAAAATACGGTGGCTCATCCGGTGTGTCCCAGCAGTCAAGGGGAAACGATTTTTTCGCAAAATACTGGTGGCCTGTCTGGTGGGTCCCTGCTGTTAGCTGGAGGAATAATTATTTTGCATGTAATAAGGAGGCACTTCCTTGCTGCGGCCATGGACCCAGGTGTCAGCCTCTCCACATATAGTCCATGTCCGATGTAAGCCGTTCCTTGACCATGTCGCGCCGAGAGCACTAGGGCCGTGGACGACGGCGAGGCCTAGGAAGGGGACGACACGGAGCCGGGGAAGACGCGGCAGTGGATGCCCACGCGTAGAGGAGTACGAGGGTTCACTGGTTCGCTGCGGTGTGAGGCTGCCGTCGCCGTAGAATAACAGGGGGTGTGGGTGAGTAGAGGGATGGCCTGGCCAGCGGTGGGAGTAGTAGAGGGCGGTGAGGCCTCCACCGCATCGCAGCCGGCCACGGGAAGTAGGAGCATAAGGCACAACCAGCGCTGGTTTGGGCGGCTGGAGCAAGAAGACCAGGGGTTGAAGATGGACATCGTATGGTCACTGGAGCTAGAATCGTGCATATTGACTAAGTTGACAAAGCCCTCCGTCCCCGTCAACTTAGTAGGCCCACAAGTCAGCTTGCCACTAAGGTGGGTCCCAACTAGCAGGGGGTATTCATTTTTTTGTGCATAATAAGGAGGCACTTCCGGTGGGTCCGAGCTGACATCAGGGGGAACGTTTTTTTGCGAAATACGGTGGCCCGTCGGGTGGGTCCTAGTAGTCAGGGGCAAACTTTTTTTTACGATATACTGGTGGGCGTCTGGTGGGTCCCTGCTGTGAGGTGGAGGAATAATTATTTTCCGCGTAATAAGGAGGCACTTCCTTGCGGCTGCCGTGGACCTAGCTGTCAGCCTCTCCACGTACAGTATTCTTCCGATGGAATTCGGTCGTTGACCACATTGACCACACTGCGCCGACAGCACCACGGCGGTGGACGACGGTGAGGCCTAGGAAGAGGACGATGCGAAGCCGGGGAAGACGCGGCAGTGGATGCCCACGTGGAGAGGAGTACGAGGGTTCACTGGTTCGGCTGCGCTATCGTCGCCGCAGAATAACAGGGGGTGTGGATGAGTGGAGTGGAGGGATGGCCTGGCCAGCGGTGGGAGTAGTATGGGGGCGGTGAGGCCTCCGCAGCAGCACAGCCGGCCACGGGAGGCAGGAGCAGGCGGCACGACCGGCTCTACTTTGGGCGGCTGGAGCAAGAAGACCAGAGGTTGAAGAAGCACTACGGCCGTTGGATGGACATTGTACGGTGAGTCAAGCTAGAATCGTGCATATCGACTAAGTTGATAAAGCCCTTCGTCCCCTCAACTTAGTAGGCCCACTATACTGGGTCCCAGCTAGCAGGGGGAGTATTCATTATTTTGTGCGTAATAAGGAGGCACTTCCTTGCGTGCAAAGATATAACTGGTGGGTCCGAGCTGTCAGCGGCGGTAACGTTTTTTCGCGAAATACAGAGGCCGTTTCGGTGGGTCATAGATGTCAGGTGGAGGAAATCATTATTTTGCGCGTAATAAGGAGGCATTTCCTTGCGTGCGGCCTTGGACCCAGCTGTCAGCCTCTCCACGTACAGTCCACTTTAGATGCATGTCGGTCGTTGACCACGCTGACCACGCCACGCCGAGAGCACCAGGGCGGTGGATGACGGCGAGGCCTAGGAAGGGAACGACACGGAGGCAGGGAAGACTCGGCCGTTGTTTTTGCTTCCCACGCAAAGGGGAGTACGACTGTACGAGGGTTTACTGGTTCCTCTGCCGTCGCCGGAGAATAACAGTAGGTGTGGGTGAGTAGAGGGATGGCTAGGCTAGCGATGGGAGTACGGTGGGGCGGTGAGGCCTGCGCGGCAGCACAGCCGGCCGTGGGGAGGAGGGAGCAGGCAATCTCGCCGGCGCTTGTTTGAGCGGCTGGAGCAGGAAGAGCAGAGATTGAAGAAGCACGACGGCCGTTGGATGGACATCCAACAGTATACAGGCCATCTGTGGAAAGCCTCAAATCTGTGGAAAACAGCATACAGCCCATCTGCCATTATTTCAAATAATTTACAGCCCATTTGCTAATTCTTACGGGTTTTTTGGAACCCATATTCTTTATGTTAGCATTACAGCCCATACTGTGGCCACGGTTAAAAAATTATACGAAATTTTGCATATGTCGGTGCGGTCTGAACTATTTTTGATCCCGAAATTTCGAGTCACATTCAGACTGATTTTAAAAATAAAAGTATTAATATAAAATCCAATAAATTGTCCACACATAAAAATCAATGCAATTTAAAATCTCAAAATGAAAAAAAAGATATTTGAAAATAATTGCCGGTTTGATGTGCTTTAAAAATGTACAGCCCATTTCTCATTACTGATAGGCCATTTACTCGGCCAGCCGAATGAAGCTCTCCTCGTCTTGAAATATTTGCAGCCCAGCACGCCTGATAAAGCGACTTACTTGACAAATCACAAAAGAACTGGGCTAGCCATTTTTAGAAAGAAAAAAACTACTGGGCCGGTCTGTGGTAAACATAAAAGAAAAGGCTGTCTAGACAGGCCAGAGTGTCCCGCACAGCCCAGTTGACACCCTGCTTCCGTCTCAAAAACAAATTAGATAAATGCCACTCCAATTATGGCGATTCATAAAAATGCCACTGCAATTTTTGCAAACTTTGAAAAACGCCACTACAGTTTGCAAACTTTGAAAAATGCCACTCCAGACTTCGAAAAATGCCACTAGAAATGGCATGAAATGGCATTTTTCAAAGTTTGGAAATTGCAGTGGCATTTCTCAGATACACCAGATTTGGAGTGGCATTTATCAAATTAACCCAAAACAAAAATAACTGGGCGAGCTGCTGGGTCCCTGGTGTCAGCCGCTCATTGTGCAATTCTCTCGTTTATTGACTATGTTGACAATGGCATGGGACCCAGATGTCAGAAATCCACTAGGAGGAGCCATTTTTTTATTGGCTTGAAATAAGGAGGCACTTGCTTGCGTACTGCCATGACCTTGGCGGGTCCCTGCTGTCATCCTCTCCACGTACAATACCAGTTAGTCGTGCTTCAAAACTGATCGGCACGCCATTAAAAAAATAAAGGTCGATAACTAATGCGGCACCTCGGGCCAACGCGGCTAGATCGCATTTTGCACGAGAAATTACACACCATGTTTCGTTGACATGTGGTCCCGTTCCAACATATCAGTGATACGACGGCGAGTAGTACGAGTATTTCTGAACGGACGTGTAGGCCGGGGCGCCTCTTCATGAACTGTGGTAAACTCGCAACCGTCCACCGACTCTTCGCCTTTCCCTCTCGATTTGGAACTGTTGTCGCACGCTCTTCCTCTCCCTCCTCCATTTTCCTTCAGCCCTTCACCCTTTCTTCTGCCATTGTTCGATCGTCTTCTCCATGGAGGGAACAGGCCGAAAATGACCCCGTTATTCTTGCCCCGATCTGAAAGATGACGTGGTGGAGGAACTCATTGATCGGTGCGACGTCATCACCTCGTCTAGCATGGCAGGTTCGTTCAAGCCCATTCTCGACTCAACTAATAACATCATTACAAAGAACCCAAGAGTCAAGGAGTGGTTTGATCTCCCCTATCTTCTTCGCCGTGACCCTGATGACTGGCGCCGGCATGACGGAGCCTCGCCTTGTGCCAGTTGATGCCGCTTGATAATGATACGTATGATGTTAAGATGCCATCGCTCGAGGGCAAGGCTTGGGCGGGTGCAAATGGAGATTGGGTTGTTTACATTGTGTCCAACTACGAGTGGGAACTTGTGAATGTGTACACTCGTCATCGGGTTCCACTTCCAAAAATCTCAGCACACTGCCCAGAGGTTGAGCACACCGGTAATGTACGCACGTTCAAATACGATCATGGTGACTGTCTTCTTCGGAAGATAGCAATTTGTCGAGTTCCCAACCGCTCTTGGAATTACAACAACTATCAAGTTGTTGCTATCTTCGACAAGCTTGTTGCCGTCCTTCGTGGTTCGACTCGATGGATATTGCTCAAAAATTAGTTTCTGTACACAGATGAGTATTGTGATGCAATTCAATACGAGGGCCTTGTGTTTGCTGCCACCACTCGTGGCACTGTTTTTTCATGGCATCCTAGTAGTTTCGGTACGTTTGTCTTCCACCGTAATTATATTTGTTTCATCCACACGCATGCGGGTTAGCAAGTTTCCCTTTACTAATTAACCTTCTTCTTGTGTTTCCATGGTCCTGTGAACATCCCAACACCTATACTTGAAAAGTTTTATAACCAAGGGGGAGATGACGATGGTGATGATCACGAGCATGAGGACGAGCAGCGCCGATATACTCTGTGGCGCCTGGCAACTAATTCTGATGGATCACCTCTTCTTGTGTGTATACAGCCCACTGATGATGTTACTTCTAAGGAAGCAGGTGTCTCCCATGGTCGCACTCTTCGGACCTATTCCAACACCAGTTGCATGGTATTCAGGATGGATACTAGTGTGCTAGCGCCAACTCCTTCTCCCTGGCACAGAATTGATAGTCTTGGAGAAAACTCGCTCTTCCTTGGACAAAACTATCCGATGATGGTGAAAGGCGATCCAACTGCTGTTGACACATTTATGAGAAGCAACTGTGTCTATACCTCGGACATTTGGGTGGTTCCCTACCCTCGTACTGATATAGTAGGCCGCTTCAGCCTAGATGATCGGTCCTGCGTTGGTCTCCAGACCGACAACAGATGGCTCGTCCCAGAGAATCACTTGTGGTTCAAAGCAAGCGTTTCCAACGCTGCGGAATGGTTGAGTTGAAGTTCATTTCATGGCTTGTTATTTGTTGTGTGGTGAAAACTTTATTATTTATAATGTATCCTCGTTGTCGATGTGGGTTGATGACCTGTTGTATGTAATAAAATGATATGCCTGTGATAAACTTACTAAATTTATGAATGGCTTTCGAGTCGCTTCTCTAAATTTGTACTAGCTTCACATGCTTCGCGCGTCGGGCGGGTGTTTTTACTGTAGCCATATGTTAATGTGTTCGTTGTACGTAACCAGCACCTCGAATCCTCGATACTAATATGCTATATACTAGTAGGAGTAAGTAGTAGGAGTAGTAGGGTGGCATGGGCCAGAACAAGCATTCACGTCCAGGAGTACGACACGCGCCACCACCATGACATCCATCTGAAACCATATTATTTCTTGGAGTCCGTGCTAGAGCAATCTCTTCAACCTTGTCATTTCTCTAACTTCAGCCATCGCGCGGCGGGCGAGGTGGGGGTTTGTCGATAGTAGGTTTCCTTAACTGCAGTCCCACTTGTAAGGCCAACTCCAACGCACGACCCCAAACGGACCTCCGTTTTGCACGAACTCCAATGATAATTTTGACTAGAAAAGCAAGACCAAAGAAAACAAGAACCACAAGAATACATTTTACTACTCCTGTAAGTTGGATTAGTGCCTTCTCGACGCATTCATTATTGATCTGCGGAGGCTCGATCTTGCGTGCTTCTTTCTTCTTCGAGTGTAAAGAAGTAGATGTTGCTTCCTCGCATCTAGTCTCATGTCTAGCCTCTATTCCAGTAGGAGTATCAACAAGTGCACTAATCTCATCCGATAGCAGAACCGAAGATTTGGTCGGGTTCTTCCTCCTTTTGCCGACAAGTGGGACATCCAGCATCTAGGTCGTGTCATGAAAGAAAATAGAGTGGTAGTTGAAGCCACGAGATGTGCATCTTGGGTTAAACTGTAAATAGAATCTTACTACTCTTGAGTAACTCCAAAAGCGGCCACCGAAGATCTTTATTGGATTTGTTTTTCATCACCAGCACGTCGAGGTGAAAGATGTGCAGGTTTAGTGGGTCCTCTTGCGGTTTCACTAACATGTGAGGCCGGATGTGAGCAAACAGACGATGGGCTCCGCGCGTCCGCTGGCTGGCTGAGAAGAGAGATAGAGGAGGGCTAAGCCCGGACTGCAGGAAATTTGTTCTACGTACCTTGATATAGGCTTGATATAGTGGGGTGGCATGGGCCATAACTCAGTAGCATTCACGTCTAGCAGTACGGCACACGCCACCCACACGAGTCCCATCTGACACCAATTTTCATGGAGTCCATACTACAGCCATCTCTTCTCCCTCCTGTTTTCTCAACCATCCGACAAGATAATTACTGTAGTATCATATACTACTACATGGATTTGACGGAAAGATAAAAATACATACGGATCCATTAACGTTCAACGACATCCTCACGCCCTAGTGCGCTGAGTCACCAACCGACGTGTGAGGAGCAGCGGCGTTGGCGGCGAGCTCAACGTGCTTCTGAACAGTGTCGTCCAAGGTTGCCCTGCCCTCCAAGAAGGCTAGCGTCCTATCGTCCTCCTCTTGCATGTAGTAGTCCTTGTGGACGATTTGCGCATAGACGTGGGTGATTATATTGATGGTGTCTTGCTGCGCCAGGCGCTGCGCGGCGAGCGCGACCTCGAGGTGGACATTCTCCGGCGCGACGGTGGGCAGTCGCAGGGCCACCAGTGCGTCAAAGAGGTTGTTACCATAGTGGCCGTTGAGGGTGGCGGGCATCGTAGAGCCTGGGCGCGTCAGTTGGAGGCTTACGTCAAAGTCGTCTGCAAGCTTCTTGACGATAGTGAACTTGTCAAGGAAACCGACGAGGACCTCATCAAACAAGGAGATGAAGTTGTCGTCCAAGCGGCCCCTCGCCCTGGCGGCCTCAAGCAATACTACCTGGAGACGTTCCTCGGTGCCGATGGACGTGGTAGTACTCCTAAATCCAGACGGTGGTGCTACTAGTACTAGTAGTAGTACTACCAATGTAGTAGTAGGAGTACTAGCATTGTACTACTCGTTGGTCAAATTATTACGTGCTGCTCCTCACAGTGAAGTGACAAGGCCCTGTGCCGGAGATGACACCTGAGTATAGGCGCCGTGTTTGGCATACCATAGTCAGCCTCACCATCTGCAGTCACTATCATCATGGCTGTAGAGCTAGCCTGCTTACAACTAGCCCTATTCGACATAATTTCCCGTGCGTAGATGCCCGTGCATTGCACGGAACACCAAGATTGGGGGTGGACGGCTCTGGCAGCGGCCATCGCGCCAGATTTTTCCATGGCCTTCTACTCCTAGATTGTGAGAGACAAGGAGTTTTTTGTAAATAGGGAACAAGTGCGGGCATCTTTTTGCAAAAATGGAGAAGCTTGGTTTGTATGCGTCAGATCTAGATCCGACGGCTATTGGTGAAAGATGGGAGGCACAACATCATCACCAACTCAGGACCTGTTTGATTCGCGGGTTTTTGAAAACGCAGGAATAGGACACGGCAATATTACAAGTTTCAAACTGATATTACAAATGTTAGGAGTAATGCTGCACCTACGAAGAGGGAATTACTAGGAAGTTTACGTAAGAACTTTCGTTACTTTAGGTGGATGCAGCATTATCGTACAAACTAAAATCCACCGCCCTGACAAGTCACTAATGGACAAATAAGTTTTCGAGTCTCTGGCCACTTGATGTTTCAAAAACAAATTCAGCTTCTGCGAAGAAATGAGCTCCACTGTGTACCCGCGTGGGTGTGGCTGGGCACGAAGCGTGAGTACATGCACGGTTCACCTATTCTCTTCTTGTATACGTACACCACCTACGTGGGGTTGTGTGAGAGAGATACAAACCTAGAGAGATATAGTGTGTGGGTTCTTGAGATTTTTTTTTGTGGGGGGGTCAATCAAAAAATTTAACATATGCAATGTGTGTGAAATAGAGTCCTAGATATAACATATATATAGAGGGGCGATCCACGAGAAGAGAGTGGAGGTATCATCGGCTTGAGGTGTCCATAGAATCGAAGAGAGGGATGATGTGTGTGTGTGCGCACGCGATCGATAAAGAGTGCCATCGAATTTGTGTGTGCCCATGTCAAAGATATAGAGTGGCTGGCCTACTAGAACGTGAGATGGGACATGTGCAGTTTGTATCTGTGGCATGGATACCTACCTGCAGCGCTCGACTATTGGTGTGTGGTGGGGGAAGAGGGAGGCCCAATTAACTATAGAGGTACAATGGCTGGTATATGTGTGGAGGAGGAGAGAGGCCTACCTCATGTATTAAGGAGATCGATCTGCCTCATGTATTAAGGGAGATCGATCGGCATCCATGCATATGTGCAGGAGATGAATAAGGTTGGGAGAGAGACAGAGCTAGAGTGTTGGAGGGGGTGGTAGTGGAGTTTCTTCTAACAAATGGTGGGATAGGCTTGCTAGACAAACGGAGGGCACGCCCGCAATATCAATAAGAGAGGAGATGGTTGCTTGTTGTCTGTACATGTGTGTGTGAGAGATGGGTCAGGAGGCATGCACGAATGATGAGGGGGGACGATGTGGCTGTGGTAAGCAGACGTAACTACATAGGAAGATCAATCACCCTTTGTAAGAGAAAGGATAGACATAACTTGTGAGGTACGTCGATCAATGGGGGGTAGTTAAAGTCGATCTAGGTATATGTTGGGAGATCAATCGGTATACATGCATGTGTGTGTTAGAAGCAAATGAGGCACGAGGAGAAGGATAGAGAGAGAGGGATGCATGTAGGAGGTGGTACGAGAGGCATACTATATCAAGGGGGAGGAGTGTGTGAGTACAAGAACGATGAAAAGAGTGGTGGGAGTGAGGCATGGATGGTGACAAGAGAAGAGGGGAAGCTTGTGTTTGTGCTAGGCACACCTGGCTAGAGAGGCATATCGATCGATGTGTGCCGTAAAGAAGGAGCTGGGGGGCCTACACACACCGTGGGTTGAACAACCTAAAGTGAAAAGACGAATTTGCGCGATGGAGTTAGAGAATGCTGAGGGAGGGTGAGAGGGATGCGGGCGTGTGCATGCACAAGAGAAAGTTAGCGCTATCTACAAAGATAAGAGGGTTGTGTTGGTGTAAAAGACGAATAGAGATCATATATACTTCATTATAAAAAGCGAATTTGGATATTTGAAGAATTTATCGTAGTGTTTCAAACCGACGGATGTGTGAATATATATAAAGGTGATACACATGGTGTGGTTATGAACATGGTATACTACATTTAATATGTTTTATCTCTACTCTTATAAAAACGGAGTTGTTGATGATGGTGTGCCTGCCATCCTGCATTATAGGTCATCTGATTTATATCTGGCGGATAGCAAGGAAACTATGATGGTTGAAGTTGGCAACAATCATGATTGTAGATTCTTATTGAAATAGAGAAACGAATTCAAATTTAGTTCGAATTGCAGTGGTAGTATAGACATTTCGAATGCACTAAAATGTTGGTATGAGTAGGTTACATGCACTATACAGCAAGCAAAAAAATTTAATCGGACATAACATGGATTCATACTCCCTCCTTCCATCTATATAGGGCGTAATGAGATTTTTAAGACCGCCTATTGACAAGATTAATAGTACATGACATGCACAATGTGAAAAATTATATCATTGAAAGAACCTTTCCCAGACGAATTTAACGGTGTGCTTTGTGTAAGTTGCATGTCATATATCATTGCTCTAATATTTTGTCAAAGTTAGCATCGAAAAATGCATTAGGCCCTATATAGATGGAAGGAGGGAGTAGCTTTGAATAGCATTTGTATAGTAAAACGGGGCAAGACTCTCTCTTTGTGTGGTGTGAATAGTTTTATTTTTTTCATTTTCTTTTTGGTTGAGGGAAGTGCGAATTGATTTGGTACGTACAAGTGCAATATTACTACACGTTAGGCTTGTCCCTAAAATTCAACCCGCGTCTTGTTATATCCTGAAAATTCAGATATCATGCTCCCAAAACTGGCGCCTTCACAACCCGCGCCGTGCTATCCCGAAATTACAACGCGCGCGAAAACTCCCTCCAGCTGCCAAATCCCGACACGTGAAATCCCCCTTCTAACCCTGAGCCGAAAGGGCCGCTAGTTCAAATCGGTGGGGGGTACTTTTGTAACACACCCTACATTTTGGACAAGCGCGTTCCTAAGTCATGCTTCACCCCCTCCCATCGCCCCCTTTTCACCACTCGAAATCCCAGACCGCCATAACCTCTTCGCTCCAGCCACGAAACCCCACCCTCCTCGGTCCGCCACGTCACTGCTGCCCAGCCGGAGCCTCTTCCCCGACGACGTCGTCCAGCGCAACAGCTCGACGTCCCTCGTCCACCTCCCCGGATGAGGATCCTTCGTCCATCTCGCCGTCCCGCCGGTTCAGCCGCCCCGTCCTCCACATCTAAGGAGCTGCTCCAACGATTGCCTCGTCTATCGCGGCTGCTCCATCCCCACAGCGCCGCCTTAACCTGCTCCACCAGAACCGCAGCATCCTCACCGACTCCTCGGACGAAGCCGAGGCCTACTCGGCGCCACCAAAGAGGTTGTACACTCATCGCATCGCACCTTCTCCTTAACTCGACCTCCCGGCACCGACGGTGCTCCATCCTGCACCCGCATGGAGCGGCTACCTTGAAGCCGGCGCCGCAGGCGACATCTCCACGGCGGCTCTCCCCTAGTGTGAGGCCCCTTCGGTGGCGGCGTCCATACCAGCCAGATCTGCTGCTGCTCCGGTCTCGCTCGATCGCTCGCTCGCCCAGCTGCTGCTGCTGCTCTCCTCCTCGCTCGTGCCGCTGCTCTGCTCCGATTAAGCCACACTTCAGTCGACTGAATTAACTTTTGCGTCAGTCGATTTTCAGGGGTTGGGGGGGCTCGCCGAAGTTAAGGAAGAACTACCCGCAGCAGGGACGGGGGCTCGCCGGGGAGGTACCCCACTATCTATCTTAGGGTTCAGGGTGGGGGCGGGGGGCCTAGAGGGCTGGCCGGGGCGGCGGTGGCGAGTTGTTTCGGGGCGGCGAGGCAGCGCTGGGGGCCGGCGGCTTGGCCGGTGGTGGTTGGCGGCTCAGGGGGGTGCAGGTTGAAGATGAACTGCAGGCCCTCCCTAAACTACATGTCAAGTGCCTCTCTGCTACCATTGTGTTCAGTTTCGACAGTAGAATTCAGATTCCACAGTAAATTTTAGTTTCGACAGCTAAGTTCAGAGTCAACAGTTTTTACCTCATCTGTTGTAGTCAGGTGGTTTTTGGTGATGTTAATTTTACATCCATTTTACATCATCTTTTGGAGATGCTATTAGAATCCCACTTGAGATTGACGATGTCTGTCTTGTGCTGCTTCAGTCTTGACGTCTTACGGCTCACCGGAGCTGCTCCAACGACAGAACGATCCGTCACAACAGAGCAGTGCCCTGGACGCCGTCTACAGATTCCTTAGATCTTCCTCCACACCTCTGACAGCCACCTCTGCCTCAACTGCTTCAGCGACCAACCCAATGATGCCGAGGTCGACACGGCTACGGCAAAGAGGTTGTACACTTGTTGCATCACTTATTACTATACATTCATGTCGATCCATTAGGGCTATTTTGGTTCAACGGAAAAACATCGATCCACTGGTTGTTACCATCACTCTAAATTTCTGCATGCTCTCCTTACATAATATCACCATATTTTTTCGTATGCATGTCAGATATTGTACACAGTCATGCTGAACATGTAGAGAAAAAGAGAAGAGTTTTGCGCGGCAATACAATGTCATGCAGACATCGCTCCATGGTGGGTTCAATGGCAAACCCTCCCCACCCCTCTCCAGATTGTAATCCAGAGGAAGATATCTGTTCTGAGGCAGATTCGGACGCCGCTGACCACTCCTATTTACCCCCCAAGGTGTTTGCTCTACCTTGGCATGACGATGTTAGTCATATCATGCATATGTTGCCTTGCAGTGCCTACTTTTGACATCATATATGTTATCTTCTTAGTTTAGACATGTTCTGTAATGCCACTTGGTTAGTTTCTATATCATATATGGGAATTATGCAGTCTCATGTCTTTTAGCCAGCCATAATATATGTGAAATGTGCAATGCCATCCTATTTAACCAGACATCATATATTTGAATGATATCTTGCCCATCCTTTTCTTCATTACATTTTCATTTGTCGACAATGTTTGTACATTAAACTACTCTTCCTGCGAATCAGCCATTTGGGTGGGAGATGGAAAAATCTGCAGTGAAAACAAGTCCTTCAGACCAGACAGTGCTACCTGTCGAAGCAGATCTCTTGTTGGGTCCCGATAGCTCCTCAGAGATGGATTTAGAGACAGATGACCAGTCATATTCCCCCACTGAGGTGTATGCTCTAACTTGGCACGGTTATACTGCTCATATCATGTATACGGTGTCTTGCATTGCATAGTTTAGACATCATATACACAATATTCAACACCATGTTCTTAGTTCAGACATGATATTGAATGCCCTCTGTCGGTGTCAAAACTGGCGGATCTCGGGTAGGGGGTCCCGAACTGTGCGTCTAGGCTGGATGGTAACAGGAGGCAGGGGACACGATGTTTTACCCATGTTCGGGCCCTCTTGATGGAGGTAAAACCCTATGTCCTGCTTGATTAATATTGATGATATGGGTAGTACAAGAGTAGATCTACCACAAGATCGGAGAGGCTAAACCCTAGAAGCTAGCCTATGGTATGATTGTTGTTGTGTATCTTATCGACTAGCCTAGACCTGGTTTATATAATGCACCAGAGGCCTAGGTTAACAAGAGTCCTAGCCGAATACGCCGGTGGGGAGAAGTCCTTGTCTTGATCGCCAAGTCTTTGTGGAATCTTCCTTGTATGCGGCAGCTATCCGAACTGGCCCATGAGTATACGGCCATGGGGGGCCTCGGCCCAATCTAATAGATCAGGAGACGACGTGGTGAGTACCCCCTAGTCCAGGACACCGTCAGTAGCCCCCTGAACCAGTCTTCAAGTTAGGGACGCTCCTCGATTCTTCCGAACTATTCTTCATCTTCAGTCGTCGGTCTTGAAAACTGGTTCAACAAATCTTCTTTATCTTCAATCTTCAGGATTGCCAAAATGCATTCGACGAGTTTACACGTCGGGTATCCGAGGAGCCCCTTTAAGTTTACGGCCTTTATCAATGCCTTGTGATTTTTATGCCACACCTCAGGTTTGAAGTTGTTCCCGGGCGGCAGCGTCCTCTTGCGTCCGAGCTCCAACGCCGGACTGTATTCGAGGTATCTTTTGCGACCGAGAACCAACGCCGGACCGCTTCCCAGCTCTAACGCCGGAATGTATCTGAGCTCCAACGCCGGACTATGTATCCGAGCTCCAACGCCGGACTATGTATCCGAGCTCCAACGCCGGACTGTATATTCGAGCTCCAACGCCGAACGGTATCCAAGCTCCAACGCCGGACTATATCCGAGGTGTCGTAAATCACCTTGGTTCAAAGAAGTTTGAAGGAGTTTAGCCGAGCTTAATGCCGGAAATGCCTTCTATGGAGCCAGCCACTAGCGCCCGAGCTTTATGCCGGACTGCTTCCGAGGTGGTGCACCACCCCGAATGTGGGCCGATTTTTGTGAATATTGTTTATTGGTGCAATTTATTCTCTGCCGAGATATATAGCCAGTAGCCCTCAAGGTGTGTATCGGTCTAAAACCCGAGATGCACCTGAAGGATGACGTAAGACCGCTGATCCCAATAGCCGCTGAGACTCAGGTTGATTTGCAAAATTGGCCTGAGGATCAAGTCCAAGCTCGGCAGAATACTTCGGGACACTAAAGGCGGCATGCTCAGTCCTCGAGACTCAGGTTGGGTGCGGCCGACCAACCTGAGGATCAAAATCTCCTCGGAAACTATATTGCACATAAAGTTTTCTGCATTGGACAAGCAATGCAGTAGCCCCCGAGACACTGGTCGGGTGGTAACACCAGATCAGGGGATCAATGTGCCCCTTTAATATTTATAAATAATAAGCCCGAAGCCCAGCAGCCCCCGAGCCTTAATGCAGGCACGGGTGGCCGAATTAAGGATCAATATCCATAATAAAATCACAAATTATGTGTAATGACTCTATGTATCCAAGTACTTTACATCATTAATGCTCGGATCTGCATTGTACAAAACTTTGTTGGCCGACCATCGGCTTCCACCGCCTTGGCCAGTAGCCGAGGAGCGCTTGTCCTACTTTATAAAGCATTTATGAGGGCAAAGATTTACAACAAACAAGGCAATCTGGCCATACGGTTTTATAAACATAGGTACGCAGAGAGTTATATTACTGTTTAACAGAAGAAATGTCTTCCAAAGAAAATAGTCCCGCTATTGGTTCCTTTCTTTGGGTTGTCATGCTAAGCATGATCATTAAACCTCGGCTCTAACGTAAGAGCAAAATATTGAGGATTTAGTTTGGGAGGCCAGTTAATAGCCCCCGGTAGTGTTTGGCGACGGTCGGGGTCAAGCCGTAAACACTTTGGCCAATGTTATGAATGGCCCATCATTTAACATAGTCATCGGATCGCTGACCAGTTTACGCTTATTGTGAAAGTCAGTTTTTGGCTTTCTCCACTGAGGTGCTTAACCATGTGAGCTGGAAGCACAATCGCAGTGGTTCTCCCTTTGCACGCCTAGCCGAACAAAACGGAACGTAGGAAGCAAGTGCAGGAGCCGGGCAACCCAACTATTGACCGAAAACACAATTCGAAACCGATGCATATATAGCAATATCTGAGAATGTTTTTGCCGAATCCCTAAAGGTGTCCGGCGTTGCACTGCGAGACTAATGCTGGAAAAGCACAAATAGTTTAAAAGTGCCAAAAAGCTTGGAAAACCAAGAAACGTCAGTAAAAACATGACATCCAAACAATATCAAGTGTTCGGTGCCAATCCGAAAGTTGGTCTTAGAAAAAAGAAGTGCTTCTGTCGTGCTTTAACATGATACATCCTATCTCAAGACATCGAGCGGGTCAGCCTACGGCTTCAACCTCCTATCCCTAGGGCGGAGTACTTCTCATCAGGCCAGTTTAGCAAACTAAACTCTAGCGGCTTTGAGAGAGAAATTAGGCTCCCCGGCTAGTGACCGCACACTCGTGTCGAAAAAAGGAGTGATAAATAATAATAATAATAAAACTTTGCAACGACTAAGAAGAAGAACACTTGTTATAAAACGGCTCAAATAAACTTAAGAGCCCCCAAGTGACTTGGGTATAAGAATGATTGCATGTACCGAAGTACTTATATCATATCTATGTTCAACCGAACTTTAAACGCGTCTTAACCGACCGTCAGCTTCTCCCTCTTCGGTCAAGGACCAAAACGTGTTATGTACTCCATCGTTCGAGAATATCGACGGTGTTTCCAATAACTAGGCAATCAGGCCATAAGGCTGTAACAGACAAAGCGCGCTCAGGGAACTTATGCTATATTACCGTGAAGTGTAAGAAGCATCTTCGAAGAAAATAGTACCCCCACCGATACCTTTCTTCGATGCTCATTGTTATTATGAGACTTGTGCAATAGATTTTTTGTACTCATGAGTTCTGTTGTGTGCCGACCATCATTGAAAACTATAAGAGCACTAGCTTTCGGCTTCACCCAGTCTGAGGTCCGGCTCGGGCGACCCGATCGTGACAATCGCAGAGGTGCTCCCTTTACTCCCTAGCCAAATAATCGGGAACGTAGGGGTAAACACAGGAGCGAGGCAACCCAGCTTGCAAATCACTTAAGTCAATATGGTGTATATTGTGGCGTAATACACGAACAAGGAACGGAGTCGTACAAGTATAATCATATGCAACAGGAAAAGCTTCATAAAGGAAGCCCCCAAGTAAACGGGGTATTTAAATTTATGCATCACAAACAAAGTTTGGACAAGGAAATTTTTTACAAGCAATTTTTTTTCAAAAAAGTATAATGCTTGGTCGAACCGAACACAAGTTAGAAATTAAACCTCTGAGCATGAAAGCGACTTAGCTGGTTAATGTGTTCGGTATTGATGACGCGGTCCGAGCTTGATGCGGGGCAAGGTTCCATCCCCCAAGCCGGTCCCGAGGTGGCGGAGCGGAGAGCTCGACACGCCGAAGTGGTGACATAGCATGGTCAATGTAGGCCGCCGAGTGACGCCGAAGTCCCCGGATCATTTTCTTGTGCACAAAAAATAGTGCAAACCGGAGATAATAGTAATAATGATAATTAAAAAAATCGTTGTATAATAAATAATTTATGCAAAGTGAGTAATAAAAGAAATATGGCCTGGCGCCGAGGTGGATGTCGATGCAGGGCGTCGGCGTGATGCGGTAAAGGTGTGGCAAAGCCTGAATTCGCAGGTCGGTCCGAGCTCCGGATGCGGCGTTCGCCGGACTATGTACGGAAACTGACCGAACCACCATGCGACTGTCATTAATGCGGCCACCATTTGATGGACCTGTGTATATATGATGGACAAACCAGAGTAATAATTCCTTGGGAAAAATGAACCCAAACAAGCAAAAAATACTGGGATTAATAGCACCTGGTTTGTTTGTTGTAGCAATCCGAAGGAAGGTGGTTCCCGAAATTGGGACTCGCTCCGCACATCCATTGCCTGATGGGCGATAAAACGACAGCATGGCAATGCTGGCAAAGGTTGGCTTGCCGAGGCAAAGCCCTCGGCCCAGCTAACGTGACGGAGCTGGTCGGCTAGTGACGCGGAAGTGTCCAGAGTAGGTTGATGAAGAGATGGCGAAGTCCCCGGTCCAGCCGAGATGTTGAAGCCTCGATGTCAGCCGATGAGTCGAAGTAGGTCGGCGTGATGGACACCAGCTTGAAGAAGCAATAGTGCGGCCCTGTCGATGCAGGTCGTGACGTGGTCGATGCCGGCTTGATGAAGCGACCGTGCAGCGATGCCGGTATGTCCGCTCTGTGTAATCCGTGGGGCGGAGATGTTGATGATGATTTATCCTTCGTGATTCCGGACTCTTGTTCGGCTTGCCGAGATGATGATCCGAAGAGTTGAGCTCCGCTCAACAAAGTGACGTCGTGTCTAGCGCAGGTCGGCAGCCATGGAGTAATATTGCCGGACTGGTTTGACACCAGCATGATGTTGCAGATCGTGTTCAAAAGATCTTACAGTTAGTGGGATGTGTTCGGGAACAAAACACAATACCCCATACAAAATCTTCCTTCAAAAGGGATGTTCGAAATCCCGTTCATAAAAAAGATGAACTCGTGTCGGATTTGTTTTCGCGCAGAAAACAGATCCGAAAAGTGATGCACTAATCGGAAGGTTCCTGGAGTTTGGGCGGTTGGATGGAGCTGAAATTTTGAGAGGTGGTAGATATAGGAATTTTGCAGCCGATCAACGGTTGGATCGTCCAAAGGACGTCCGAGCTAGAAGCTGGACACCACGCCCTAAACTCATCCAAATTCACGTCCAGATTTGACAGGCTCCGGTATATCGTGGATTGCCAGAGATTCCTCCATCGGAACTCGACGAAATTTTTCAGGGTTGTTATAGACTCAATTCCGCACAATTCCACCAAAGAGATCGTCAAAGTGATACTCGAGGAGGTGGTGGCGGCAGATACGAGTTCGCTGTCCAAAAAAACAGCACGGTCGCTTGAGGGCAATGTTGACGTTGAGCCCCCGAGCTCCATAGATGATTCCTCCGTGATCTTGATAGAGATCAGAGTTGATGTTTGATGAAGGCCCTCGTTCGAACATGGTGATCCAAACACAGGGCGCAATTCTTGGTCGAACCAATGTGACCAGTCGAGCTGGTGACGAAGATGCCGAAGTCGCAATTGATCTGCAGGCGAGCCATCGATCCTTTTGTCGATCACACAGCGGAACTCTCAATGAAAGCACCAATGTCGGTGTCAAAACCGGCGGATCTCGGGTAGGGGGTCCCGAACTGTGCGTCTAGGCTGGATGGTAACAGGAGGCAGGGGACACGATGTTTTACCCAGGTTCGGGCCCTCTTGATGGAGGTAAAACCCTACGTCCTGCTTGATTAATATTGATGATATGGGTAGTACAAGAGTAGATCTACCACGAGATCGGAGAGGCTAAACCCTAAAAGCTAGCCTATGGTATGATTGTTGTTGTGTATCTTATCGACTAGCCTGGCCCTGGTTTATATAATGCACCAGAGGACTAGGTTAACAAGAGTCCTAGCCGCATACGCCGGTGGGGAGAAGTCTGTCGGATTTCGGGTTCCGGCAGACCCTTGAGGTTCGAACACTGGGGTGCGCGTGGAGATTTCGCCTTCTACCTACCTGCGCCCCACCACCACGCTAAGATCTAAGCTATGGAAAGAACAGCATAAGAGACACAGGGTTTATACTAGTTCGGGCCACCGTTGTGGTGTAATACCCTACTCCAGTGTGTGGTGTGGTGGATTACCTCTTGGGCTGATGATGATGAGCGATACAAGGAAGAACAGCCTCGCGAGGGTCTGTTCTTGGCTGAGGGGATGAACTGCTAGGAGGAGTTCAGTCACCCCTCTCTCTCTCTCTGATTTCGATCCCAGCTTGTTTCTGGGTTGGCCGATTCTCGATCTCCCCTACCCTTGGGGTGGCTCGTCCTATTTATAGGTAAAGGCCCTGGGTCTCTTCCCAAATATTGAGCGGGAAGGACGCCAACAATTGGCCATTTTGAAGGGGAACATCTGGTACACTTATCCTGACTAAAGTTGGTCCTCGCCTGCCAAAGGCTCTAGTGGTGACGCTGGCTTGGGCTCCACAATGACTTCCTCCCTACCGTTGGACTGGTCTTGGTCTCGTTGCACCGAAACGGGTGCCTTTGCTTGATGCTCTCGCCTGCGCTTGCTCCCTTTGCACCAAAGAGGAAAGGGGGACAGTGCGCGGGCTGGCGCCCGCCTGGCACCCTTGGTCGTCATGGCTTGCATCACGGGCACCTCGTGAGGTACCCCGCCTTGATCTCTCCGCCTCCTCGCGAGCCAGCCTGATGAGGTCATGCCTGAGGAAGCTCCATGTCGTCCGCCCCGCGAGGCTTGGCCCCTCGCGAGGGTCTTGGGTCTATGTTGATGAAGATGGGCCGTGCTGGGCCCCCTTTGAGCCACGCCGCAGGCCGCAGGCAGGCAAGTCTGGGGACCCCCGTTCCCAGAACGCCGACAGTAGCCCCCGGGCCCAAGGCGCGCCCGGGCTTGGCCGTGCAGGGAGGCGAAAGGGCAAGGGCGAAGCGCGGCGGGCCCTAACAGCCTGCGGCCTTGGGCGCCGCGTGGCGGTTGATTGGACGTGGGCGTCTCCACTTCCCCATGGCGCCTCGGCAACTGCACAGATTGGACAAGTCCCTGCATGCAAAGCAGGTCATGATTACCTACGATCGTGGAGGTCGGCGGTTGGCCTTCGCCGGCCATAAGTACGGAACGGCGCGCGCCCTTCTAGTCCATCCCTTCCTGCTTCTCCTTCTTCTCGGTCCTTGCTCCGTCTTGCTGCAATGGCTCCGATCCGCCGGTTCTCGACGGCAGAGAAGGGAAAGGCTCCCCGAGAGGAACTAGACCCGCTCCCGCCGAAGAAACGGCTCGCCCTCCGCGGCCGAGATGAGGGGGCCCATCAGGTGGTGTCGGGGACCTGGTGCGAGCGGCCACCGCCAGGGTTCCCGCTTCCCTTGTACGCCCACATCAAGGGCTCTGAAGGAGTCGATGCCGATCGCCACGGGCGGCGCCGCCGTCGGCGCCGACGGGTCATGAAGGTGTGGGTCGTCCCCCCTGGGGCCCACACCGAGGGCTCCTCCCGAGAGTTCATGCTCCACGCCGCCATGCCTCCTGGATTTGCCTTCCTCCCTTCTTCGCCTCCATCATCCCGCATGGAGAGCTCCTGGAGCTTTGGCTACAGCACGCCGACTGCAGTGCCCTCGCGACCGAGGCAGAGGTCACGGTTGTTGCCCCGGGCGAGGTCTTCATGACTCGAGGCTGGAGTGAAATTGCCCGGGTTTGCGGGACAAGAGGCGCCTTCGCGATCCACTTGGAGTACGACGGTGCTTCGGTGATGTTCTTCAAGGTCTTCGATGCAAACGGGCGCCGGCTGGAGTGCTGCCCCGGGAGAGGTGGTCGGGACCCTGCTACGGCGAGGACTGGGCCCGCCGATCGCTCCCTTGGCGGCTGCTCAAGAGGCGGAGGCGTCGGAGGTTCCAACGACTCCGGCGAGCTCTTTGCAACTCCGGAGACGAGCGATGATAGCTACGAGCCCCCGAGCCGGCGCTGCTCCTGGAGCAGGGCGGGCTCGTCAGGCCATCGCCGACTCTGATCTGGATGGGGTTGGCGCCGGTGCTTGATGGCCCACTGTTGATGATGGCATCTTTTGCAGGGGCGCGTGTAGTTATCGTCCTTTTAGGATTTTTCCCTGTGAGGAATCAAAGACGCACCCCGTGGGGGCTTGTAAGGTGCCTGTGATCCTGTTTTGTTAATATAACCCTTGTTGTAGAACTGTGCGAGTTGCTCATCCCGTCTTAGCTCAGTTCTCCCTTTCGAACCTCACGAGGGCTTGGTGCTCTGCGCCGACAGGTCCCAGTCCCAAGGCGGCTTCAGCCATCGCTAGTATGCCAGGTCGCGATGCCGTGGTCAAGGCCAGGAGGTGAGCAACCCGGGGTCCGGTAAGAGCCCCTGAGTCGCGATGCTTAGGAGGTCCCCTTTGGCGCTCAAGCAGCCGTTGTTCGGTGAGAAAGGAGAGCGGCGTCGCTAACACGGGATTGCATTAGGTGCGTGGATGGTGCCACGGTAGCTGGTGCTTCCGGGTGGTGACTTATCTCGAGAATCAGGGGCCGCTCTCTGGTGTGTCACCGGGTCCGTGCATCGGCAAGCGTGAGGTTGCTCGGTGAGGTCCTCGCGTGTACCTCCCCTCTCGCCTTTGCTCCCCTTTCTGCTCTACGTCCTCGGGTCTCGGCCCTCAAGCGAGTCTTAGCCGTCGCTAGTATGCCAGGTCGCAATGCCGTGGACAAGGCCACAGGGTGAGGGCTGGAGAGCCAGTAGGACCCCTGAGTCGCGATGCTCAGGCACCCCCCCTTTAACGTGCAAGCGGTTCGCGCGGATGAGAGTGAAGGATACACCGCAAGGGCCTCGCCTGACGCAGCTCCTTTAGGAGATCCTGTAGACCCATCATAGAAAGAACGAGGGGTTGCCATGACAATTGACAGTCAGCCGTTGGTTGCTTCTGAGGGGTGATGTGGCACTGAAGGCTTGACGAGGTGGCGCCATGCGGGGCTGCCGCGGCCAGAGCTCAGCCATTCAGGTTTGTCGGCGTTGCAGGGACGGACCCATGCACAAGCGTCGTGCCGTTTGGGAGCAGCTCCGTCAGTTGGCGTCAGTTGAGCGGGCAACTAGGTCAAACACATTAGCTGTGAAGGAGTGGATTCATTCAAATAGATGCTGGGAAGGCAGACATCACTCGGTCAGGCCCGAGCGACTTGGGGACGATGCAGCCCGTGGGGCGCCCCCAACAAAGTAAGCTAACAACATGAAATAAAAGGGATACATGCCGCAGGGACGGACACGTGGCCTGGGAATAATGCAGCCCTGGGGGGCGCTCCCAGCTGGAATGAAACTTGAAAGATGTCACCTGATGATGTCGAGGACGAAGGAGTGTTGGTGTAGCAGACTCGGTGGGCTGCGGAAGACGATCCTCATGAGCCCCCAAGCCCAGGGGCCTCGGGAGGCTCCGGAGGCACTGGTGGCTCCTCGCAGACCATCTCCATCTCCGCCAGGGCTGCGGAACACCTGGCCTCTTGAGCCTCCATGATGCCCCACATGAGGTGCTGGTACGTGGCAGCCGCGTTCGGCAAGCCGTAAGGCATGCGAACGTAGCTGTGGGGTGGACCTTCGCAGCGCCCCACTCGCGAGGGCCAGAGGCGCTCCAGAGAGGCGACTCGATTGAGCCCTGGTATGTCGATGCAGACGCGCAGCCCACCATCCTCGCCTGGATGGGGAGCCACAGCTGGTAGGCGGCGGCCGCCTTTCTTGACCCTTGACTGATGTAGCTCCTGAATGGCCTTGCTGACGAACTCCTGAGGGTCTGGCTCTCCTTGCCTTACTCCTTCTTGAGGTAAACGTGCTTCGAAACACGCCTCCATGTGGTGCCCAAGCGCCTCCCTCGTGACCTTAGCCAGGTCGGTGGCCCTCCAAGGGAGAGCCCCCGAGCCCTGCCTGAGGAGGGCGCCGGGCGCGCTTTCCTATGTGATGGAAGGAGGTTCCCCTTGGGCAGGCGCGGGCCCTGAGGGGCCTGCCTCCTGAGGGGCCGGGCCGGATGATGTCTTCTTCTTCTTGGGGGCGGTCTCAGGAAGCCTCCTGCTTCCGCGATCCGGGTCTTCCAGTGATGCGGCCTGGAAGGCTCATTCCAGGGAACACACCGCGTCCTTCTCTTCACAGGGCACCGTGATGACTCCGCCACTTCCTGGCATCTTGAGGACGTTGTAGCCGTGGTGAGTTATGTCCATGAACTTGGCCAGCGCTGGGTACCCAAGGATGGCGTTGTACGGCAGGCGAATGTGAGCGACGTCGAAGTCGATGAGCTCGGTGCGGTAGTTGTCGCGTGCACCGAAGGTGACAGGGAGGCCGACCTGCCCAATCGGGACCGTGGAGCCGTCGATGACTCCACAGAAAGGCTTGGTTGGCTGAAGCTGGTTGTAGGGCACTTGGAGATTGTTGTATGTTTCCATGGACAGGACGTTGAGCCCTGCCCCGCCATCGATGAGGGTCCTGGTGACCACCATGTTGCTGATGATTGGGGAACAAAGCATCGGGAGGAATCCGGCTGTAGCCGCACACTTGAGCTGATCTGCTGAGCTGAACGTGATGGCGCACGCCGACCACCTGAGAGGGCGCGTGGCTTCAAGCTTGGGGAGGACTGCATTCACTTCGCGGGCGAACTGCTTGAAGATGCGTTGAGAGGCTGGGGCTTCAGCCCCGCCCAGGATGCAGGCGACCGCGCGCGGCTCCTGGAAGCCCCCAGCCCCCTCGTCCTGATGGCGGTCCTCATTTCTCCTTGGCTGCGGCGGCAGCGGAGGGAGGCCTGCGTTGCCTTGCGGGCGATCCTCACGAGGCTGATCCCTCCAGTCTCCCTCGCGAGGCGGGTCTTGCCAGCGATCCTCGCGAGGTCGATCGCGCCACCCTTGGCGCGGGCAGTGGTCTTCCCAGTGTCCTGTGTTCCTTCCTCCTCCTCGACCGTAGCCCCGGTCACCGCAGTCGGGGCGACGACCGATCCTTCCTTCTCGCACGGCTCGGAGCTCTTGACATTCATTGGTGTTGTGGGTGTGGAGGTTGTGGTACACACAGTACCGACTGCCCTTGGAAGATTCGTCCTGATCTCTGCCCCGCTTGGTGTCTGGTTCTGCCGCGAGCACGGCAGCCCCCTTGCGCTTCACGTCCTTGGCCTTGGGCTTCTTCTCTTCTGGGTCTGCGGCAGGTAGCTCGAGGAGGGAGAGACGCCCTTCCTCAGCCCTGGCGCACTTGGTTGCCAAGTTGAACAACTCCAAGGAGGTGCACAGGTCTTCATGCATCGCCAGCTCCTCCTTCATCTTGACATCGCGCACGCCCTCGGAGAAGGCTGAGATGATGGCCTCCTCAGTCACCTTGGGAATCTTGAGGCGTGCGTTGTTGAAGCGCTAGATGTACTTCTGCAGGGTCTCTCCGGGTTGTTGCTTGATGCGGCGCATGTCTCTCACGGCGGGTGGCCGGTCGCGAGTGCCTTGGAAGTTGGCGATGAAGCGGGTGCGCATCTTGTCCCAGGAGGAGATCATGCCTGGAGCCAGGTGCGGGCCCCGTCCTTGAGCGCCATGGGAAACCAGTTCGCCATGACCTTCTCGTCTCCGTTGGCAGCTTCGATGCCCAGCTCATAGAGCTGGAGGAACTCCGCAGGGTCGGCCGTGCCGTCGTAAAGAGGAGGCAGGTCTGGCTTGAACTTGCTGTGCCACGCGACACTGTGTAGCTCGGTGGTGAAGGCACAGCAGCCTGTTGTGGCCACGGGAGGCCTTGGGTGACGGAGAGCTTGGTCTTGCATGTCCCCACGCGCTGCAGCTGGGAGCAGCGCGGGGTCTTGACGTGCAGGAGTAGGAGCATGGTCGCGACGTGCTGGAGCAGGGAGCGCCCAGGCAGCTTCTTGCGGGCGAGGGACTTCTTGGATGCTCTGCTCTTTTCGCGCTGGCACCTGACGGAGCAGGTTCCGCCCAGGGGCCACGCGCCTTGGAGCCATGGAGCCTTCTTGAGGAGGAGGCGGCCGGGGCGCCGCCGGAGCTTCGTCGCCCGCGCGGGGCGGGGTGCGGTGCAGCGGAACGGACGGCGCAGGAGAGCCCCCTGCGGCGCGGACGAGCTCGGCGACGCGGTCGAGCCATTCTTCGTAGACGTCGTCGACGGGACGGTAGCGCAGGAGCTCGTTTGCCGTGATGAGCGAAGCTCGAGCCTCCATGGGTACGCGGAGCGCGCGGGACGAAGAACCAGCTGGGGTGAGCGAGGGAGTAGGGGTGCAGCCGTCTTGCCGCACTGACGGATGCTGAGACAATGCTTGCTGCTCGTCCCCCGCCGGGCCGGTGGCGGCGTTGATGGCAAGTGATGGGGAACGGCGAGGACACCCGCCGATAGGAGCCGTCTAGGCGACGCGGGAAGCGAGAGCGGCCCGGCGCTCGGCGCGGGCCTGACGAGCATCAGACATGGACGCGATGGTCGGAGGAGAATGGGGTGGTGGAAGACGAATTTCCGGCGCACCCCTACCTGGCGCGCCAAATGTCGGAGATTTCGCCTTCTACCTACCTGCGCCCCACCGCCACGCTAAGATCTAAGCTATGGAAAGAATAGCACAAGAGACACAGGGTTTATACTGGTTCAGGCCACCATTATGGTGTAATACCCTACGCCAGTGTGTGGTGTGGTGGATTGCCTCTTGGGCTGATGATGATGAGCAATACAAGGAAGAACAGCCTCGCGAGGGTCTGTTCTTGGGAGGGGATGAACTGCTAGGAGGAGTTCAGTCACCCCTCTCTCTCTCTCTCTCTGATTTTGATCCTAGCTTGTTTCTGGGTTGGCCGATTCTCAATCTCCCCTACCCTGGGGGTGGCTAGTCCTATTTATAGGCAAAGGCCCTGGGCCTCTTCCCAAATATTGAGCGGGAAGGGTGCCAACAATTGGCCATTTTGAAGGGGAACATCTGGTACACTTATCCTGACTAAAGTTGGACCTCGCCTGCCAAAGGCTCTGGTGGTGATGCTGGCTTGGGCTCCACAATGACTTCCTCCCTGCCGTTGGACTGGTCTTGGTCTCGTTGCACCGAAACGGGTGCCTTTGCTTGATGCTCTCGCCTGCGCTTGCTCCCTTTGCACCAAAGAGGAAAGGGGGACACTGCGCGGGCTAGCGCCCGCCTGGCACCCTTGGTCATCATGGCTTGCGTCACGGGCACCTCGTGAGGTACCCCGCCTTGATCTCTCCGCCTCCTCGCGAGCCAGCCTGATGAGGCCGTGACTGAGGAAGCTCTATGTCATCCGCCCCGCGAGGCTTGGCCCCTCACGAGGGTCTTGGGTCTGTGTTGATGAAGATGGGCCATGTTGGGCCCCCTTTGAGCCACGCCGCAGGCCGCAAGCAGGCAAGTCTGGGGACCCCCGTTCCCAGAATGCCGACAAAGTCCTTGTCTTGATCGCCAAGTCTTTGTGGAATCTTCCTTATATGCGGCAGCTGTCCGAACTGGCCCATGAGTATACGGCCATGGGGGGCCTCGGCCCAATCTAATAGATGGGGAGACGACGTGGTGAGTACCCCCTAGTCCAGGACACCGTCACCCTCTGTTTAGCATATAAATCACATATGTGAATTAAATGATGTGATCCCGATTACTTAGATAACATGTAGGTGAACTATGTCATGCGATCATGTTTAGTTATTCATCATATCTTTGAATTATGTTATGCTATGCTATCCAGTTTAGATAGACATCATATATGTGAAATTATGTCATGCTATCCGTTTTAGTTAAACAATATACATGTCAACTATTTCATGCCCTCTTTTTTCCACACTATCTATTGCATCTGTCTCTCATACAATGTCTGTACATTCAACTATGTTTCCTGTTTATCAGCCATTTGAATTGGAGCGGATGATGCCAGTATCTAGCGGACTAAAAACACGGTCTTCAAATAAAACAGTGATACCTCTTGGTGGAGATATCACCCCGTTTGTACATGCACAAGAACCAGCCCTACCACACATAACCCAAACTCTCGCAGATTGTACCCCTACTACGATGGACAGAGAACCAGCTTCACCCAATCTAACCCCAACCCCAGCCGATAGTAACCCAGTTCCTGTTGACACAGCACCATCTCCACCACAGAGCTCCCAAACAAGAGTAGTTAGTAAGGCAGCTCCAGTGCCCAAAGGGCCAGTACTATCACGGCAAACCCCAACACCACCAGTTAGTACGCTTATTCCCGTGGAGGAAGCACAACCAGCTAGTCGTAGTTTAGCATCTATCGCATTTGATGTTGTTAAATCGTATGTGCGTATCTTCCCATCTTGGAAATATTATACTGAAGATGAAGGAAAATGCTAGTTGCAGGTGTTTGTCCAGGAGTTATGTGTAAGTAATGTTATTCATGGCAATTACTTTGCTTCGTCCCATACATCCTACCTCCATGATGGTTATAATACAGCAAATTTTCCCATTTTTCTCTATAGAGAAGGACCAATTTGGAAACTCAGGATGAGGTAACCTATACTAATACCTCTGCTATCTTCAAGAATGCTTGGTGGCAGTATCGGAATTACCTGAAGAAAACGTACTTCACCAGCAAAGAAACTCATCAAATTCCCTTATGTTCTCCTGAGACACATTCACCAGCAAAGAATGTGGTAAGGTCTATGAGCTCATTTTCTATTTTAAGTATTATATTCTTGCGTCTTACTGTACTCTGTTCATGTAGAACAAGTGCCTAAACCTGAAGAACAACAGTTCTAATTTAAGATTCCATTGCTACCATAGGACATAGATATATGTTTGTTTGATGCTTTTATTATGTACTAGTACTTGGCAATAGAAGAGTTGGTAGTTTAATCCTGTCCACCTTACTAATGAACTGGTTCACCGAAATGAGTTTCATATACTAGTACATGCTAAACTTGTTATGTGTCTGCTTGTTTCTTCTTTTAGAATGCTGACAGAATATTGGGGAAGAGTGCCTTATTAAGAAACGGTAAAGGAAGTAATGCAGATAAGGTTCAGGATAGTGACACATCCTGTCTTGGTTTAGTGTTGGAGTTACTGGCCACTACCGCTTGCACAAGCTATTCAAACTCATTGTGTGAGTCAGTTCGGTTTCTTGAGTCTCAACTACAAGCTGAAAGACATCGATCAGCTGTGCTGCGACAAGAAGCGGAAGGACTGCAGAAGTCCCTGGAGCATTCAGATGCATACTTTCTGGTGCAACAGCAAGCGTTGGAGGATTTTAGCGCCAAACAGGACAAAGCTAATCAGCTTGCTAAGCTTATTACCAGCATGGTGGATACCAGGATAATGTTTCTTGAGCTCTTCTGAAGTTGTTTCAGTTATGCTCTTGTTTTGCTGCCGCATTTATTTGCACTGGTGGCCAATTTTGACGGCCGGTGTATATGACATGCTGCTTTGTTCCCCATATTTGCACTGGTGGCGAACTTTGATGCCCAGTGGATGTAATATGTGTAATAGTCGTGATAGCCTAGCGTTAGTTGCTTGCTTATTTATTTCCTTGTTGTCTTGTTTATTTGTTTGATTGTAGTCATTGCATTTCTTTTTCCGCGGTTAACTAGTGGCTGCAATAACCTATTTTTTAAAACTAGGCCACAATAACCATGGGCTAATATTTACTGTAGTGACACTGGGCCTCCTACGGGCCGTAGAAACAGTGGGCCTTCTATAGGCCGTAGAAACAGTAGGCCTTCTACGGGCCATAGAAACAATGGGCCTTCTATGGGCCGTATCATTAATGGGCCTTATACGGGCCGTATGATCGATTGGCCAAACATGGGCCAATAACAGGCCGCATTATGGCCATAAACGGGCTAGAGTTGGAATCGTCCGTTCATGGGCCGACCGTAACGGGCCATCGTTAATAGGCCGTATTTGATGATGATATGAAAACGGCCCAACGTATTAATGGACCACAAACATGCCGACTGTAACCACGGGTTGAATTTGGCCCACAAGCAGAAAATGATAGTAACGGGCCATAAGTAAACAAATGCTGGAAATGAGCGCAAGAATAAATGGGCTCTGAGAAGGCCGAAAGATAACATGGGCTGGAAACGGCCCAACGGAATAACGGGCCATTAATGGGTATAAAGTGATACACTGTTCATTACGGGCCAGTTTCACCACGGGCCGTTAATGGGTGTAAAGTGATACACTGTTCATTACGGGCCAGTTTCACCACGGGTCGTTAATAGGCCAAGAGTTACATAGGGCCTCATATGGGCCGAAAGACGTCATGGGCCATACATGGGCCAGAAGTGAAAACGGGCTGGAATCATATTGGATGGCCTAGATGACGCTACTGGGCCTAATTCGGATAGGGCGTAATGGGCCTTGGGTTAGCGGGCTATAAATGGGCTATATGCGAACAGGCCGTTAACAGGCTTTCCATTGGCCGGCCCGCCACCTTTTAACCAAGTCAAACGGGCCGGCCTTTTCATAGGAATGGGCCTCTGTTGGGGCGTGCCATGTGTTGATGTATCATAGGCGCCTATCTGACCCACTGACGAGCTGACACGTGTTTTGTCCGGCCAATAAGAATTTTACACGTGGAAATTTCCCATTGGTCGGGGCTGTTAACGGGTTATCAGATCCAAAACCCGACCCGATAGCTTAACGACGTTCCGTTACAGTGGATGCCACGTGTCGGTCACCCTTGACGAAAGCACTTCTGTGATGGCAATTTATCGTCATGGAAGTGGACACTTCCGTGATGATAATTTTGGTAATGTCATGAAACACTTCTACGAAGCACAGGTATGACTATCTTGATTATGTCATAAATTTGTCATGGATATACATGCATGACAAAAAAAGCAACCTACTGTGACAAACACGTATCATCACGGAAGTGTATTTTTTTTGTAGTGTGATCTTCCACAACAGTCTAATTACCAGTGGGATCCAGAGATGATTGCCAACCAGTGGCAATCAGAGTCTTCTTCTTCGTAGTACGACCCCAACTATTACTATGGATATCCGCCAGGCCAGCCGTGGCCATAGACCAACTTAGGCCAAAAGCCTAAGCTTGGGGGAGTAAGTATTTCTCACTGACATTACATTCATGTTCACACACTCATTGCTAGATGTCGGTGCTCATACTCTTTCATTGTATCATCCATGCTAGTTTATTTTCTTTTTTATGCTTTCTTCTTGCATGTTTGATAAACCTTAAGAAAAACAAAAAAATTAGTTGTAGCTTTTAGCTAGTTTTAATTTACATGATTGTAGTAGTAATTAAAAAGAAAACCCAAAAAGATTTCCTGTTCTTCTTTTGCTTGTTGGGAGCTCTCCCGTGTAAATAGTTTTATTTCTTTTCTTTTGGGGTCGATAGGAGAAGACCATGATTAAATTGTTGAAGTGGCTCTTATATGCATTATTGTTGATCTGACAAAGAGCCCATACTACCTTGTCTGCTCTATTTATTGAATGCTTGCAGACTCCAGCTTAGTCCAATGCACATGCACTATTATTATTGTCCACATCATTCGGCCGTGCAAGTGAAAGGCAATTATGACGATATATGATGGACTGACTGAGATGAGAAAAGCTGGTATGAACTCGACCTCTCTTGTTTTTGTAAATATGATTAGTTCACCGTTCCTGATTCAGCCTATTATGAATAAACATGTTTGCTATGACGACTAGAGATCATAGTTTCTTGTGCCATGCTTGATTAGCTAGGAGCTTATAATGGTTTACCTTGCGTGCCAACATGCTATTAAAATGGTTGTGATGTGGTATGATAGGGTGGTATCCTCTTTTGAACGATTTGAGTGTCTTGACTTGGCGCATGTTCACACATGTAGTTGAAACAAAATCAACATAGCCTCTACAATATTTATGTTCATGGTGAATTATATCCTACTCATGCTTGCATTCAGTGTTGATTAATTTTAATGCATGTTCATGACTGTTGTCACTCTCTAGCTGGTCGCTTCCTAGTCTTGTGCTAGCCTTCACCTGTACTAAGTGGGAATACTGCTTGTGCATCCAATCCCATAAACCCCAAAGTTATTCCATATGAGTCCACCGTACATACCTATATACGGTATATACCTGCCATTCCAAGTAAATTTGTATGTGCCAAACTCTAATCCTTCAAATAAATATCCTGTCTTGTATGCTCGAATAGCTCATGTATCAACTAGGGCTGTTTGTATCTTCCATGTTAGGCAGGTTATTCTCAAGAGGAGTGGACTCCGCTCCTCACTCACGAGAAAGTGGCTGGTCACCGGGATGCGCAGTCCCATGCTTTATGCAAACTAAATCAAAATAATTGCAAACGAAACTCCCCCTAGGACTCTTGTTAGTTGGAGGCACTAGTTGTTTCGAGCAAGCCATGGATTGATGCTTGTTGGTGGAGGGGGAGTATAAACTTTACCATTCTGTTTGGGAACCGCCTATAATGTGTGTAGCATGGAAGATATCGCCATCTCTTGGTTGTTATGTTGACAATGAAAGTATACTGCTCAAAATATTATTCACCTCTATTTCAAAACCGAGCTCTGGCACCTCTACAAATCCCTGCTTCCCTCTGCGAAGGGCCTATCAATTTACTTTCAGTCTGAGTCATCATCCTCTTATTAAAAAGCACCAGTTGGAGAGCACCGCTGTCATTTGCATTCTTTACGGTTAGTTTACGTTGAGTATGACTTGACTGGATCTCTTTTACCATGAATTACAATGTCTAGTCAGTCCTTGATCTTTAAAGGTGCTCTGCATTTATGTTTTGCGGTCTCAGAAAGGGCTAGCAAGATACCATCTTGTTATATCATATTATGATTGTTTTGAGAAAGTGTTGTCATCTGAGATTTATTATTAGTGCTCGCTAGTTGATTATGCCATTGATATGAGTAAACATGAGACCTATGCGTTATTGTGAATATGGTTAGTTCATAATCTTTGCTGAAAACTTGAATGCTGGCTTTACATATTTACAACAACAAGAGCAAATAGAGTTTGTAAAAGTTTTTCTTTATCACTTTCAGTTTATCAACTGAATTGCTTGAGGACAAGCAAAGGTTTAAGCTTGGGGGACTTGATACGTCTCCGTCGTATCTACTTTTCCAAACACTTTTGCCCTTGTTTTGGACTCTAACTTGCATGATTTGAATGGAACTAACCCGGACTGACGTTGTGTTCAGCAGAATTGCCATGGTGTTATTTATGTGCAGAAACAGAAGCTCTTGGAATGACCTGAAACTTCATGGAACGTCTATTTGGAAATAATAAAAAATCCTTGCAAAAGATGAAGACCAGGGGGCCCACACCCTAGCCATGAGGGTGGGGGTGCGCCT
>NC_041386.1:132856806-132891682 GCF_002162155.2 Triticum dicoccoides | reverse complement strand
TGGAGCTCCTCCGACCTCAACTCCAACTCTATATATTTGCTTTCGGGGAGAAAAAAATCTGAGAGAAGGATTCATCGCGTTTTACGATATGGAGCCGCCACCAAGCCCTAAAACCTCTCGGGAGGGCTGATCTGGAGTCCGTTCGGGGCTCCGGAGAGGGGAATCCATCGCCATCGTCATCATCAACCTTCCTCCATCACCAATTTCATGATGCTCACCGCCGTGCGTGAGTAATTCCATCATAGGCTTGCTGGACGGTGATGGGTTGGATGAGATTTATCATGTAATCGAGTTAGTTTTGTTAGGGTTTGATCCTTAGTATCCACTATGTTCTGAGATTGATGTTGCTATGACTTTGCTATGCTTAATGCTTGTCACTAGGGCCCGAGTGCCATGATTTCAGATATGAACCTATTATGTTTTCTTCAATATATGAGAGTTATTGATCCTATCTTGCAAGTCTATAGTCACCTACTATGTGTTATGATCCGGCAACCCCGAAGTGACAATAATCAGGACCACTCTCGGTGATGACCGTAGTTTGAGGAGTTCATGTATTCACTATGTGTTAATGCTTTGGTCCAGTACTCTATTAAAAGGAGGCCTTAATATCCCTTAGTTTCCACTAGGACCCCGCTGCCACGGGAGGGTAGGACAAAAGATGTCATGCAAGTTCTTTTCCATAAGCACGTATGACTATATTCAGAATACATGCCTACATTACATTGATGAATTGGAGCTAGTTCTGTGTCACCTTAGGTTATGACTGTTACATGATGAACCGCATCCGGCATAATTCTCTATCACCGATCCATTGCCTACGAGCTTTCCATATATTGTTCTTCGCTTATTTACTTTTCCGTTGCTATTGCTATCATCACTACAAAATACCAAAAACATTACTTTTGTTACCGTTACACTTTGCTACCGTTACCACTGCTATCATATTACTTTGCTACTAAACACTTCGCTGCAGATATTAAGTTTCCAGGTGTGGTTGAATTGACAACTCATCTGCTAATACTTGAGAATATTCTTTGGCTCCCCTTGTGTTGAATCAATAAATTTGGGTTGAATACTCTATCCTCGAAAACTATTGCGATCCCCTATACTTGTGGGTTATCAGTGCTTTACTTTATTGCTATGCGATAGCAATAGTTGGCGAGACGACCATGCAACAAGACATTGATAGAGATCAAGATGATGGAGATCATGGTGTCATGCCGGTGACGACGGAGATCATGACGGTACTTTGGAGATGGAGATCAAAGGCACAAGATGATGATGGCCATAACATGTCACATATTTTGATTGCATATGATGTTTATCTTTTATGCATCTTATTTTGCTTAGTACGGAGGTAGCATTATAAGATGATCCCTCACTAAATTTCATGGTATAAGTGTTCTCCCTGAGTATGCACCATTGCGACAGTTCTTCGTGCCGAGACACCGCGTGATGATCGGGTGTGATAAGCTCTACGTTCACATACAACGGGTGCAAGCCAGTTTTGCACATGCGGAATACTCGGGTTACACTTGACAAGCCTAGCATATGCAGATATGGCCTCAGAACACTGAGACCGAATGGTCGAATGTGAATCATATAGTAGATATTATCAACATAGTGATGTTCACCATTGAAAACTACTCCATCTCACGTGATGATCGGACATGGTTTAGTTGATATGGATCACGTGATCATTTAGATGACTAGAGGGATGTCTGTCTAAGTGGGAGTTCTTAAGTAATATGATTAATTGAACTTTAATTTATCATGAACTTAGTCCTGATAGTATTTGCAAATTATGTTGTAGATCAATAGCTCATATTATAGCTCCCCGTTTAGTTTTCATATGTTCCTAGAGAAAAATAAGTTGAAAGATGATAGTAGCAATGATGCGGACCTGGATCCATGATCTGAGGATTATCCTCATTGCTACACAGAAGAATTATGTCCTGGATGCACCGCTAGGTGACGGACCTATTGCCGGAGCAGATGCAGACGTTATGAACATTTGGCAAGCTCGGTATGATGACTACTTGATAGTTTAGTGCGCCACGCTTTACGGCTTATAACCGGGACTTCAAAAAATGTTTTAAACGCCACGGAGCATATAAGATGTTCCAAGAGGTGAAAATGATATTTCAGACTCATGCCCATGAAGAGAGGTATGAGACCTCTGACAAATATGTTGCCTACAAGATGGAGGAGAATAGCCCAGCCAGTGAGCATGTGCTCAGAATGTCCGCGTACTACAATTGCTTGAATCAAGTGGGAGTTAATCTTCTAGATAAGATAGTGATTGACAGAGTTCTCTAGTCACTATCACCAAGTTACTAGAACTTCGTGATGAACTATAATATGCAAGGGATGAACTATAATATGTTATAGATGTGTACTTTACTAGTGTTCATAGTAACCCCAGGGTATTTGATACCGGTTCAGTTGCTAAGGTTAGTAACTCGAAACAGGAGTTGCAAAATGAACAGAGACTAGTTAAGGGAAAGGTGACGATGTGTGTTGGAAATGATTCCAAGGTTGATAAGATCACCATCGCACACTCCTTTTACCTTCGGGATTAGTGTTGAACCTAAAATAAATGTTATTTGGTGTTTGCGTTGAGCATGAATATGATTGGATCATGTTTATTGCAATGTGGTTATTCATTTAAGTCAAAGAATTGTTGTTCTGTTTACATGAATAAAACCTTCTACGGTCATATACTTAATATAAATGGTTTATTGAATCTCGATCGTAGTGATACACATATTCATAATATTGATGCCACAAGATGCAAAGTTGATAATGATAGTGCAACATACTTGTGGCACTACCGTTTAGGTCATATTGGTGTAAAGCGCATGAAGAAACTTCATGCGGATGGACTTTTGGAATCACTTGATTATGAATCATTTCATGCTTGCAAATCGTGCCTCATGGGCAAGATGACTAAGACTCCATTCTCCGGAACAATGGAGCGAGCCACTGACTTATGGAAATAATACATACCGATGTATGCGGTCCGATGAGTGTTGAGGCTCGCGACGGGTATCGTTATTTTTTGACCTTCATAGATGATTTGAGCAGATATGAGTATATCTACTTAATGAAACACAAGTATGAAACATTTGAAAAGTTCAAAGAATTTCAGAGTGAAGTGGAGAATCATCATAACAAGAAAATAAAGTTTCTACGATCTGATCGCGGAGACAAAATATTTGAGTTACAATTTTGGTCTTTAGTTGAAATAATGTCGAATAGTTTCGCAACTCACGCCACCTGGAACACCACAGCGTAATGGTGTGTCCGAACGTCATAACCGTAGTTTATTAGATATGGTGCGATCTATGATGTCTCTTACTGATTTACCACTATCGTTTTGGGGTTATGCATTAGAGATAGCTGCATTCACGTTAAATAGGGCACCGTCTAAAAATCCATTGAGATGACACTGTATGAACTGTGGTTTAGCAAGAAACCTAAGTTGTTGTTTCCTAAAGTTTGGGGTTGCGATGCTTATGTGAAAAAGTTTCAGCCTTATAAGCTCAAACCCAAATGTGAGAAGTGCGTCTTCATAGGATACCCAAAAGAAACTATTGGGTACACCTTCTATCACAGATCCGAAGGCAAGATCTTGTTGCTAAGAGTAGATCCTTTCTAGAGAAGGAATTTTCTCTCGAAAGAAGTGAGTGGGAGGAAAGTAGAACTTGATGAGGTAATTGTACCTTCTTCTAAATTGGAATGTAGTTCATCATAGAAATCAGTTTGAGTGATGCCTACACCAATTAGTGAGGAAGTTAATGATGATGATCATGAAACTTTAGATCAAGTTACTACCGAACCTCGTAGGTCAACCAGGGTACATTCCGCACCAGAGTGGTATGGTAATCCTGTTCTGGCAGTCATGTTACTAGACCATGACGAACCTACGAACTACGAGGAAGTGATGATGAGCCAAGGTTCCATGAAATGGCTTAAGGCCATGAAATCTGAGATGGGATCCATGTATGAGAACAAAGTATGGACTTTGATTGACTCTCCCGATGATCGGTGAGCCCTTCAGAATAAATAGATCTTTAAGAGGAAGACGAACGTTGATAGTAGTGTTACTATCTACAAAGCTCGAATTGTCGCAAAAAGTTTTTCGACAAGTTCGAGGTGTTGACTACAATGAGATTGTCTCACTCGTATCAATGCTTAAAAGTCTGTCTGAATCATGTTAGCAGTTGCCGCATTTTATGAAATCTAGAAAATGGATATGAAAACTACATTCCTTGATGGATTTATTAAAGAAGAGTTGTATATGATGCAACCAGAAGGTTTTGTCAATCCTAAAGGTGCTAACAAAGTGTGCAAGTTCCAGCGATCAATCTATGGACTGGTGCAAGCATCTCGGAGTTGGAATATATGCTTTGATGAGTTGATCAAAGCATATAGTTTTATACAGACTTTTGTAGAAGCCTGTATTTACAAGAAAGTGAGTGGGAGCTCTGTAGCATTTATGATATTATATGTGGATGACATATTGTTGATCAGAAATGATACCGAATTTCTAGATAGCACAAAAGGATACTTGAATAAGAATTTTTCAATGAAAGACCTCGGAGAAGCTGCTTACATATTTGGCATCAAGATCTATAGAGATAGATCATGACGCTTGATAAAATTTTTCAATGTGTGCATACCTTGACAAGTTTTTGAAGTAGTTCAAAATGGAACGGTCAAAGAAGGAGTTCTTTCCTATGTTGCAAGTTGTGAAGTTGAGTAAAGACTCAAAACCCGACCACGGCAGAAAAAAGAAAGAGAATGAAAAGTCATTCCCTATGCCTCAGTCATATGTTCTATAAAGTATGCTATGCTATGTACCAGACCTATTGTATACCTTAGCATGATTTTGGCAAGGGAGTACAATAGTGATCTAGCAGTAGATCACTGGACAATGGTACATGATCACTCTTTGGGTGTTAATCACATAGCGATGTGAACTAGATTATTGACTCTAGTAAACCCTTTTGGTATTAGTAACATGAAGGTGTGAACTAATCACATAAAGATGTGAACTATTGGTGTGAAATTACATGACGATGTGAACTAGATTATTGACTCTAGTGCAAGTGGGAGACTGAAGGAAATATGCCCTAGAGGCAATAATAAAGTTGTTATTTATATTTCCTTATATCATGATAAATGTTTATTATTCATGCTAGAATTGTATTAACCGGAAACTTAGTACATGTGTGAATACATAGACAAACAGAGTGTCCCTAGTATGCATCTACTTGACTAGCTCGTTAATCAAAGATGGTTAAGTTTCCTAACCATGGACATGTGTTGTCATTTGATGAATAGGATCACATCATTAGAGAATGATGTGATGGACTAGACCCATCTGTTAGCTTAGCACTATGATCGTTTAGTTTATTGCTATTGCTTTCTTCATGACTTATACATGTTCCTATGACTATGAGATTATGCAACTCCCAAATAACGGAGGAAAACTTAGTGTGCTATCAAACGTCACAACGTAACTGGGTGATTATAAAGATGCTCTACAGGTGTCTCCAATGGTGTTTGTTGAGTTGGCATAGATCGAGATTAGGATTTGTCACTCCGATTGTCGGAGAGGTATCTCTGGCCCTCTCGGTAATGCACATCACTATAAGCCTTGCAAGCAATGTGACTAATGAGTTAGTCATGGGATGATGCATTACGGAATGAGTAAAGAGACTTGCCGGTGACGAGATTGAACTAGGTATGATGATACCGACGATCGAATCTCGGGCAAGTAACATACCAATGACAAAGGGAACAACGTATGTTGTTATGCGGTTTGACCAATAAAGATCCTCGTAGAATATGTAGGAGCCAATATGAGTATCCAGGTTCCGCTATTGGTTACTGACCGTAGATGTGTCTCGGTCATGTCTACATAGTTCTCGAACCAGTAGGGTCCGCACGCTTAATGTTTGATGATGATTTGTATTATGAGTTATGTGATTTGATGACCGAAGTTTGTTCGGAGTCCCGGAGGAGATCACGAACATGACGAGAAGTCTTGAAATGATCGAGAGGTAAAGATTCATATATTGGAAGGCCATATTCGGACATCGGAAAGGTTTCGAGTGATTCGGGGAATTTTTGGAGAACCGGGGAGTTACTGGAATTCACCGGGGGAAGTATTGGGCCTTATTGGGCTTTAGTGGAAAGGAGAGAAAGGCCACAAGGGGAGGCAGCGCACCTGAGGGAGTCCTGGACTAAGGGGTCCTCGGGTGTCTGGCCTATTATCCTTTGGGCCGGACTGATGGGTTGTGAAGACATGAAGGCCGAAGACTGCACCGTGTCCGGATTGGACTCTACTTGGCATGGAAGGAAAACTTGGCGATTGAAGATTCCTTCTTATGTAACCGACTCCATGTAAACCCTAGATCCCCTTGGTGTCTATATAAACCGAAGGGGATAGTCCGTAAAAGATACCACATATACTCATTACCATACCCACGTAGGCTAGACTTCTAGGGTTTAGCCATTACAATCTCGTGGTAGATCCACTCTTATAACACTCATATTCATCAATATCAATCAAGCAAGATGTAGGGTTTTACCTCCATAGAGAGGGCCTGAACCTGGGTAAACATCGTGTCCCCCGTCTCATGTTACCATCGATCCTATACGCATAGTTCGGGACCCCCTACCCGAGATCCGCCGGTTTTGACACCGACATTTATGCTTTAATTGAGACTTCCATTGTGTCGTCGACAAAAGGTTCGATGGCCCTGAGGGAGTCCTAGATTAGGGGGTCTCCGGACAGCCGGACTATATCCTTTGGCTGGACTGTTGGACTATGAAGATACAAGATTGAAGACTTCGTCTCATGTCCGGATGGGACTCTACTTGGCGTGGAAGGCGAGCTAGGCAGTACGGATATGGATATCTCCTCCTTTGTAACCGACCTTGTGTAACCCTAGCTCCCTCCGGTGTCTATATAAACCAGAGGGTTTTAGTCTGTAGGACAACAGACAATCAAACCATAGGCTAGCTTCTAGGGTTTAGCCTCTCCGATCTCATGGTAGATCAACTCTTGTAATACTCATATCATCAAGAATAAATCAAGCAAGACGTAGGGTTTAACCTCCATCAAGAGAGCCCGAACCTGGGTAAAACATCGTGTCCCCTGCCTCCTGTTACCATCCGCCTTAGACGCACAATTCGGGACCCCCTACCCGAGATCCGACGGTTTTGACACCAACATTGGTGCTTTGATTGAGAGTTCCTCTGTGTCATCGCCGTTAGGCTTGATGGCTCCTAGGATCATCGATAGCGATGCAGTCCAGGGTGAGACTTTTCTCCCCAGACAGATCTTTGTGATCGGCGGCTTCGCACTGCGGGCCAACTCGCTTGGCCATCTGGAGCAGATCGAAAGTTACGCCCCTGGCCACCAGGTCAGGTTTGGAAGCTTAAACTACACGGCCGATATCCGCGGAGACTTGATCTTTGACGGATTCGAGGCCCTACCTTGTGTGCCACGCAGTCACGATGAGTACGATTTAGCTCTTCCATCGGATAGTGTTCAGAAGATCGCACCGGCAGCCACTCCGAGCCTCAATTCAGAGCCAGTTGCTCCGTCCACGGATAGGTGGATAGACCCCGTCACGGAGGCCATATCCTCAGCGGCGATCGAGTTGAATATCGACCTTACCCTTCACAAGAGCCGTGTTGCTAAACTGTCGGATCCTTCTCCGGCCACGGACTCCGAATCGCCTGCGCCCGTTCCTATCGAATCCGATTGGGCGCCGATCATGGAGTTTACCTCTGCGGATATTTTTCAGCACTCGCCCTTCGGCGACATACTGAACCCATTAAGGTCTCTCTCCTTGTCAGGAGGATCCTGGCCGAACTATGTCCGGCAGGATTGGGATGCGGATGACGAAGAAATTCGCCGCCCACCCACCACCCACTTATTAGCCACTGTCGACGACTTAACCGACATGCTCGACTTCGACTCCGAAGACATCGACGGTATGGATGACGATGCGGGAGAGGAAGAGGAACCACTGCCCACAGGGCACTGGACAACCACCTCATCATACGATATATACATGGTGGACACACCCAAAGAAGGCAATGGCAACAAGACAATGGAGGATGACCCCTCCAAGAAGCAACCCAAGAGCCGGCGTCAGCGGCGCCGCTCCAAGTCCCGCCAAGGCAAAAGTGGTGATACCGGCAAAGGAGATAATAGCACTCCGGACAGTGCCGAGACGGCAACAATCCCCTCCAGCAAGATTTAGGGCAGGAGGATGGAGAAGCCAGCCCTCCAGAGAGAGCGGCAGATGGAGAGGCGGAGGATGACAATTACATGCCTCCCTCCGAAGACGAGGCAAGCCTCAACGATGACGAATTCGTCGTGCCAGAGTTTCCTGTCGAACAAGAGCGCTTCAAGCGCAGGCTTATAGCCACGGCAAATAGCCTTAAGAAAAAGCAGCAGCAGCTTCAAGCTGATCAAGATTTGCTAGCTGACAGATGGACTGAAGTCCTGGCGGCCGAGGAATATAAACTCAAATGCCCCTCCAAGAGTTACCCAAAGTGCAGGTTGCTACCCCGACTGGAGGAGGAAGCACCGAAACCTACATCCCCGGTGTATGACGCAGCTAATCGGCCACCTCGTGGCCACGACAGAGAAGCATTCCAGCCAAAAGCTCAGCCCGCACCCCGATGGCACTCAAATAACAAGGCATGGGGAAATACGCCAGACCTGCGAGATGTATTGGAGGACAAAGCAAAACATGCAAGATCGATCTACGGATCATGAGGGCGCGCCACTATACGATATGATAATCGTCACGCCGGATACAGTAAAAGTAAGTCCGGTTGGGCGGAACACAGCGGGCAAGACTCATTTGAGTTGCGTCGTGATATAGCCCAGTACAGAGGCGCCGCACACCCCTTATGCTTCACAGGCGAAGTAATGGATCATCAAATCCCAGAGGATTTCAAACCCGTAAATGTAGAATCATATGACGGCACAACAGATCCTGCGGTATGGATCGAGGATTTCCTCCTGCACATCCACATGGTCCGCGGTGATGACCTACATGCCATCAAATACCTCCCACTCAAACTCAAAGGACCTGCTCGGCATTGGCTCAACAGCTTGCCAGCGGAGTCCATTGGCTGTTGGGAAGATCTAAAAGCCGCATTCCTCGACAACTTTCAGGGCGCTTATGTGCGACCACCAGATGCCAATCACTTAAGCCACATAATTCAGCAGCTAGAGGAATCAGCCAGGCAAGTCTGGACATGGTTCCTAACAAAGAAAAATCAAATCATCGACTGTCTGGATGTAGAGGCCCTAGCAGCTTTCAAGCACAACATCCGCGACGAATGGCTCGCCCGGCACCTTGGCCAGGAAAAGCCGAAATCTATGGCAGCCCTCACGACACTCATGACCCGCTTCTATGCGGGAGAGGACAGCTAGTTGGCTCGCAGCAATAACATATCAAAGAACCATGGTACTTCGGATACCAAGGACGGCAACGGCAGGTCACGTCGCAACAAACATAAGCGCCGCATTAACAGCGACAATACCGAGGATACGGCAGTCAATGCCGGATTCAAAGGCTCTAAACCCAGTCAGCGGAAAAAGACATTCAAAATAAGCACTCCGGGCCCGTCCAGTTTGGACCGTATACTCGATCGCTCGTGTCAAATACACGGCACCCCCGACAAGCCAGCCAACCACACCAACAGGGATTGTTGGGTGTTCAAGCAGGCCGGTAAGTTAAATGTCGAAAACAAAGATAAGGGGTCACATAACGATGACGAGGAGGAGCCCCGGCAGCCGAACACCAGAGGATAGAAGAGGTTCCCCCCACAAGTGCAGACGGTGAACATGATATACGCAACCCACATCCCCAAGAGGGAGCGGAAGCGTGCGCTCAGGGACATATATGCGTTGGAGCCAGTCGCCCCAAAGTTCAACCCATGGTCCTCCTGTCCGATCACCTTCGATTACAGAGACCACCCCACTAGTATCCGTCATGGCGGATTCACCGCACTAGTCCTAGACCCAATCATTGACGGATTTCACCTCACTCGAGTCCTAATGGATGGCAGCAGCAGCCTGAACCTGCTTTATCAGGACACAGTGTGCAAAATGGGTATAGACCCCTCAAGGATCAAACCCACAAAAACGACCTTTAAAGGTGTCATACCAGGTGTAGAGGCCCATTGCACATGCTCAGTCACAATGGAAGTGGTCTTTGGATCCCCGGATAACTTCCAAAGCGAAGAGTTAATCTTTGACATAGTCCCGTTCCACAGTGGCTACCATGCACTGCTCGGGCGAACCGCATTTGCGAGATTCAATGCAGTACCGCATTATGCATATCTCAAGCTCAAGATACCAGGACCTTAGGGGGTCATAACAGTCAATGGAAACACAGAGCGCTCCCTCTGCACGGAGGAGCACACTGCGGCCCTCGCGGCAGAAGCGCAAAGCAGCCTCTCAAGGCAATCCACTAGTTCGGCGATTAAGGACCCGGACACCTTCAAGCGCGCCCGGAGTAATCGACAACTGGACCGCCTGGCATGTTCCAAGCTCGCATAGCAATACGTCCCCCACCCCGGTCCCAGCCAAACGGCGAAATTTGTGCCACGTGTACATAATTATGCATTAAAAATACCATGGGCACAGGTGGGGAGGGGGCACAACTACGGCATGCCACAAGACGCGGCCTAGACCACACTAGGGGCTTCCCGCTTTGTTATTTTTCTCTTTCAGGACTTTAATCTCTGGAAACCCTGTCCGGCAGCATGATTGCCGAACACATGATGCAGTAACCAAGGAGGCAGAAAGCTACATCACACCACGGAACTCCCAGGTGGATTATGATAACGAGTGAAATATTTGCTTTAATACCATTCCTCAGTTTCCCTTGGAAGGGACATGCTAAACAGTCCTACTTTTCGCTTATCGCACTACTTGTATCATTCTGCTTTAACGCACCTTTTCTGAATAAACAATGCATAGCATTAAGACTATTATTGCATTCTTCCTTTCTATATATATATATATGTTCATTCATGACATCTAGCACCCGTACACTCTGGTACGGCCAATATGCTACGGGCTTAAGCATACCCCATAATACGGCGTGAGAAGTCCAAACACTTTCGACAGTGCGGCACCCCGAACTTATAGCATTATATGCATCAGCTCCGAATCATGTCTTGGGTCAATAGTTGGGTTTGCCCGGCTCCCATGTTTTGGTACCTTACGTTCCGCTATATCGGCTAAGGTAGCACTGGGAGAACTACTGCGATTGTGCCCTGGTTCTGTTGGGCTAAGCACCTCAGTAGAGAAAGCTAAACCTGACTGTCATGATAAGGCGAGAGACTGGTCGCTGTTCGAGAGGTTTCAAGTCCCTAAAGACTTATGCCGCTTAGAGCGAGGAGTCGGCCCTGTCCGGCTTAAGGCTATATTGCGCCCCGAATTTGGCCTTCCGAATACTAGGGGCTTCGCTGAAATTTAAAATTATAGAATTCTATGGCTAAGTGAGAGTGATAACGCATTATAGTCCGATTACCTTGTTCGTTGTGCTAAGCACCTCCCTCGAAGGACCCAAAAATGGGAACAAGAGTGCTCAAGTTTATCCCGAACACCCCAGCACTCGTGGCGTGGGGGCAGAAGCCGACGACTAGCCATCTCTTAGATTTGATAAACAGCCGAACAGAAGGCAATATTTTAAATTCAAACAAGCGTTGCATAGCGCATATGAACAAGTTTTCATAATACAGGATTACACGAGCAAGTTTACTCAAATATTACATCTTTCGCACACTCGTCCGCTACAAGACGGGCACCCTTCAAGCACCCTCATAGTACATCTCGAGGTGGCGATGCTCCTTGCCCGCAGGCGGCCCTTCCTTCACCAGCTTCATGGCGTCCATCTTGGCCCATTGCACCTTGACACGGGCGAAAGCCCGGCGTGTACCTTCGATGCAGACGGACTGCTTGATGACTTCCAGCCGTGGGCAGGCATCCACAAGCCGCCTCACCAGGCCGAAGTAGCTGTTGGGAAGGGCGTCACCAGGCCACATCCGGACTATAAAGCCCTTCATGGCCTATTTGGCCGCCTTGTGCAGCTCAACCAGTTGCTTCAGCTGGTCGCTCAGAGGCATCGGGTGTTCGGTCTCAATATACTGAGACCAGAACAGCTTCTCCATTGAGCTTCCCTCCTCGTCATGGTAAAACTATGCGGCATCCGACACACTACGGGGCAAATCTGTGAATGCTTCTGGAGAGCTCCGGATTCGGGTAAGTAACAAGTAATTTCCTTTCACATGCTTGCTTTGCATATAGAATTCCTTACCCGCCGCTATCTTCTTCATCACATCAATCTCCTGGAGAGCCTTTTGGGCTTCAGCCTTGGCACTCTTTGAACTCTCAAGGGCCACGGCAAGCTCGGACTCTCACATCTTCAAGTCAAGCTCCAACGCCTCGTGCTTTGTCACGAGAGCGTGGAGCTCTTGCTGCACCTCGCCCACCCGTGCCTCTTGTTTTCCCCGCTCGATGCGCTCCTGGGCTGCTTTGTTTTCGGCCTTGGATAGCGCTTGCTTCAAGGTTGCCACTTCGGTCGTGGCCCTTGGCATATTAAAGATGATCCTGTCATTTTGCAATCGCATCGCTTTTATATATATACATATCTACAGACTAGGTATTACTTACCATTGTTCTCCTCGAGCTGCCTCTTGGCAAGGCCGAGATCTTTCTTCGACCCTTCGAGGTCCTGCTTCAGTACGGCGACCTCCGTACTCAGTGCGGCAGAGGTCGACAGTGAAGCTTGCATACGCATATAGACATACTTATATTAGACTCCTGCAGATATTAGTTGATCCTCTATTCGGCTTTTCTTTTTGAACACCAAACAGAGCATTAGGGGCTACTGCCTATACGGCAATATTTTTTCCTATATTTCAAATACTTACCTCAAAGCCTGTTAGAAGGCTGGCATAGGCTTCAGTCAGTCCGCTCTTGGCGGACTAAACCTTCTAGATCACCGCACTCATAATAGTGCAGTGCTCTTCGTCGATGGAAGCGCTACGAAGCGCTCCCAGCAGATTGTCCGGTGCCTCTAGATGGACAGAGGTCACCGGCACAGGTGTCTTGCCCCTTTTGGAAGGAGGCTGCCTGCCTGAGTCCGGAACCACTGGAGGTTCCGGTGCGGTGTTTGGCTGAAGGCCGAACTCGGAGCCTTCGGGAGCCTCTCTCCCTCTGCTCCTGGACTCCGGAAGGTCGCCTTGAGGCACCTCCGGGATTGTCTCCCCCCCCCCCCCTGACCCGGTGCCTCTTGAGACAATACCTCGGCATTGTCCATAGGGCAAGGGGAGGTGGCGGTCGGAAGTGGATCGCTATCCATATCCGACGAGTCCAAGGAGCCGCCCGACGAAGATACGTCGATACGGGCTTGGGGCGGTCTGCATAATCATATTCGGCATTAGGGGAAGCAGTGCGACAAAGGTATGCTATGAGTTACTCTATTATTCAAATACTTACGACTTCGCCAGGGGCTTGGCCCTGAGCAGCCACTCGTCTTCGCCTTCAGCGGCGGTGGTGGAGTAGTCCGGAAGGAGGGTCCTCTCCTTCTTGGACCCTTCGGCCCCCCCGGTCGGTGCGGCCTTCCTTTTCTTGTCTCCCCCGACTGAAGGGGGGGCATCTTCATCTTCCTCCTCGTCTTCGGGGGAGGAGTGTGTCGCGGAGTTATCGGACAATGAGTCCGATACCACCTGGCGTCGGGAACTCTTTCGGGTTCCCTTGGCCTTCTTGGTCTTCTCCGGCACGTTGTAAGGAGCCGGAGTCAGCATCTCCGTCATGAGAGCGTCCGCAGTGTCTTCGGGCAGAGGGGCCGGACAGTTAATCTACCGCGACGTCTCCACCCAGTCCTGTCAAAGGCATGGAGCTCAGGCCCCGCACATGGTTAAGCTAGGGGAAACAAATATCCTATCGGATTTATAGAACTCACCGAATGCGCTAAGCGCTTAGCCCGCGGTCCTCGGTGAGAGAGGGAGGGACCTCGGTGCCCTTGAACAGCACCCTCCAAACGTCCTTGTGCATCGTGTCAAAGAGCTTGCTCAGAGTCTAGTGTTGGGCCGGGTCGAACTCCCACAAGTTGAAATCCCGTTGTTGACACGGGAGGATCCGGCGGAAGAGCATGACCTGGACTATGTTGACAAGCTTGAGCTTCTTGCTTGCCATATTCCGGATACATTTATGGAGTCCGTCCAGCTCCACCGATGAAATCCAGGATAGGCCCTTCTCTTTCCAGGAGGTCAGCTGCGTGGGGATTCCGGATCGAAACTCGGGGGCCACCACCCAATTGGTGTCGCGTGGCTCGCTGATGTAGAACCACGCTGATTGCCACCCCTTTATGGTCTCCACGAAGGAGCCTTCAAGCCATGTAACATTGGGCATCTTGCCCACCATGGCCCCGCCGCATTCCGCTTGTTGGCCTCCCACCACCTTCGGCTTGATATTGAAGGTCTTTAACCACAGGCCGAAGTGGGGTCGGATGTGGAGGAAAGCCTCACACACGACGATGAACGCCGAAATGTTGAGGATGAAGTTCGGGGCCAGGTCATGGAAGTCCAGCCCGTAGTAGAACATGAGACCACAGACGAATGGTTGGAGGGGAAACCCCAGTCCGCGGAGGAAGTGGTGGAGGAAAACTACCCTCTCATGAGGTTCTGGGGTAGGAACGATCTGCCCTGCAGCAGGCAGCCGATGCGCAATATTCGCGGCTAAGTATCCGGCTCCGCGCAGCTTTTTGATGTGACCCTCCATGACGGAGGAAGCCATCCACTTGCCTCCCGCTCCGGACATGTTTGGAGAAGGTTGAGGAGAAGGATGTGGACTTGGGCGTTAGAGCTCGAGTGCGCAGGAACGGATGAGCAAGGAGGAAGAAGGCGTGGGTAGAAAAAGGTTAAACCTTATCCCCTTATAAGGGCGGCCAAAACTATGCGCCCCCACTAACCTGGTAAAACTCGCTTATCCCCCAAGCACCGTAATTGATGGTGCGGTTGGGTTACCCACACTCGTATTGATGAGAATCCCGTAATAAGGGGGACACGATCTCTGCTTTGACAAGACGTGTCAAGAAACTGCCTCGCGTTATGTGCGAGGCTAGTTAAAGGAAACGGTTCGAATAATCACCAGGCCATGGCATAATGTCATGTTGCCAAAACATGTTAGCAGATTAGATTTGTGGAAATATTATTATCTCTATGGTGGTATGTGGAACTTATTTTGCAGGGTCGGACACTATCCTGTTATTCGAACTCTTCTGTGGTGTATCCGGAGGAGAACCTGCCTTGCAATGCCGAAGACAAAACTGTGCGCCGGACTCATCGTCATTGAAGCTTGGTTCAGGGGCTACTGAGGGAGTCCTGGATTAGGGGGTCTCCGGACAGTCGGACAATATCCTTTGGCCGGAATGTTGGACTATGAAGATACAAGATTGAAGACTTCGTCTCATGTCTGGGTGGGACTCTACTTGGCGTGGAAGGCAAGCTAGGCAGTACGGATATGGATATCTCCTCCTTTGTAACCGACCTTGTGTAACCCTAGCCCCTCCAGCGTCTATATAAACCGGAGGGTTTTAGTCTGTAGGACAACGGACAATCATACCATAGGCTAGCTTCTAGGGTTTAGCCTCTCCAACCTCGTGGTAGATCAACTCTTGTAATACTCATATCATCAAGAATAAATCAAGCAGGACGTAGGGTTTTACCTCCATCAAGAGGGCCCGAACCTGGGTAAAACATCGTGTCCCCTGCCTCCTGTTACCATCCGCCTTAGACGCACAGTTTGGGACCCCCTACCCGAGATCCGCCGGTTTTGACACCGACAGGCCCCTTCAATCGTCAACAATGACGCCGTCCAGAGAGGAACCTTCCTCCTCGGACAGATCTTCGTGTTCGGTGGCTTCGCACTGCGAGCCAACTCGCTTGGCCATCTGGAGCAGATCGACAGCTACGCCCCTGGGCATCTGGTCAGATTCGGAAGCTTGAACTACGTCATGGATATCCATAAAGACTTGATCTTCGAGGGATTTGAACCCGCGGCGATCGCTTCCCCTCATCCCGATGAACGTGACTTAAATCTGTCATCAGATCACACCCAGGAGATGGTCCCTGCGGTTGCAACGGCCTTAGAGCCGAAGCAGATCGAGCCATCCGAGGCCGCAGAGTCCGCGGAGTTGGAGCCGCTCATGGACTCGACGCCCTGCAATATTCGCTTTAACGAAACTTCGGACTCGTCTCCGGCTATAAGTTCTGAACTGTGTACACCCTCGGACACCGAGCTAGATCAGTTATCGATCTTTGAGTTCAGCGCCGTTGACGTTTTCTAGCACTCGCCTCTGGATGATGTGCTAAAATCTTGAAAGAATTTGTCCTTGGCGAAGGACTCCCAGCCGAACTATGTCCGGTTCGAGCTAGAGACGGATGATGAGGAATTTTGCTTCCCACCCGCCAACCACTTCATAGCCACCGTCGATGACTTAACCGATGTGCTTGACTATGGCTCCGAAGACATCAACGGTATGGACGATGATGCCGACAAGGGGCAAGGCCAAGACCCGCCATTCACTGGATGTTGGACGGCTACCTCTTCGTACGACATGTACATGGTTGATACGCCTAAAGAATCTGGCAACGACAAAGAAGAGCCAGATGTGAATATAACCTTCAAGACACAGTCCAAGCGTCGGCGGCCCAAACGCCGCCCAAGCCCCGCCGCTCAAAGGACGGCAACACTGGCACCGGAGAAAATAGTACTCCGGGCGACGCCGAAAACAATGAAGATCCTGTCGGGGCTACATCTGAACAGGAACACGACAGCAGGAAAAACAACCCTGACGAACAGGCTATAGAAGATGACTCGGGGGATGATAGTTACCGTCCACCCTCCGAGGAGGAGACAAGCCTTGGCAATGAAGACTTCATCGTGCCCGAGGATCCTCTCGAGCAGGAGCGCTTCAAGCTTCAGCTCATAGCCATGGCAAGGAGCCTGAAAAAGAAACAACAGCAGCTTCAAGCTGAACAAGACTTGCTCGTCGACAGATGGACGGATGTCCTGACAGCCGAGGAATACGGCCTTAACCGCCCAGCCAAGAGCTACCCGAAACACAGACTGCTGCCTCAATTTGATGAGGAGGCGCCGGAGCACATATCTCCCTCGCATAATGCGGACCGACCACCACGTGGTGGGGACAGGGCGGCTGAACGGCCACCCTACGGTCGGGATAAAGTGGCAACTCAGGCCGAACAGCAGCCCACCCCACCGCCTCTCAAAAATAGGGACAGACCAGCTCGGGACTATACATACGATCTTCGACAAGAATTGGACAATAGAGCAGGACACAACAGATCTATATACCGATCACGAGGACGTTTCCATACTCGGGATGATAGCTACCTATTCGTACGTGACAAACTTAATCACACCTAGGCCGATAACCACGGACGGACGTCGTCGGAGATACACCGTAATGCGGCCCGCTATAGAGGTGCCGCACACCCTCTCTGCTTCACAAACGAGGTGCTGGATCACGAATTCCTGGAGGGGTTCAAGCCTATCAATATTGAATCATACGACAGCACAACCGACCCCGCAGTGTGGATCGAAGATTTTATTCTTCACATACACATGGCTCGAGGAGATGACCTCCATGCCATCAAATACCTCACATTAAAGCTCAAAGGACCAGCTCGACATTGGCTAAATAGTCTGCCTGAGAACTCCATTGGCAGCTGGGAGGACTTGGAAGAAGCCTTCCTTGACAACTTCCAAGGCACATATGTCCGGCCACCTGATGCCGATGACTTAAGCCACATAGTTCAACAACCTGGAGAACTAGCCAGAAAATTCTGGACTAGGTTCCTAACCAAAAAGAACCAGATCGTTGACCGTCCAAATGCTGAAGCCTTAGCATCCTTTAAACATAACATCCGTGATGAATGGCTTGCCCGCCACCTCGGCCAAGAAAAGCCGAGGTCCATGGCAGCCCTCACGACACTTATGACCCTCTTTTGCGCGGGAGAGGACAGTTGGCTGGCTCGCAGTACAAACACAGCCAACGAAGCAGGCCCCTCCGAGGCTAAAAGCAGCACCAGCAAGCTCCGGCGCAACAGACACAAACGCCAAAGCAATGGCGATAACACCGATGACACTACCATTCACGCCGGATTCAGTGGCTCCAAGTCCGGCCAGCGAAAGAAACCCTATAAAAGGAATGGCGGAGGACCATCCAGCTTGGACCGCATACTCGACAGTTTGTGCCAGATACGTGGCACCCCAAACAAACCGGCCAACCATACTAACAGAGATTGCCGGGTCTTTAAGCAAGTCAGCAAGGTAAATAGCGTAAACAAGGAAGGGAAATCACAGAGCGAGGGCGAAGACGAGGAGCCCCGACAGCCGAACACTGGGGGAAGAAGAAATTCCCGCCTCAAGTCAAAACGGTGAACATGATATACGCCACACACATCCCCAAAAGGGAGCGCAAGTGCGCACTCAGGGACGTTTATGCGGTAGAGCCAGTCGCCCCAAAATTTAACCCATGGTCGTCAGTCCCAATCACCTTTGATCGTTGTGATCATCCAACTAGCATCCGTCATGGCGGTTCGGACGCATTGGTACTCGACCCAATCATCGAGGATTTCACATGACACGAGTCCTAATGGACAGTGGTAGCAGCCTCAACCTGCTCTATCAGGATACAGTACGCAAGATGGGCATTAATCCCTCACGAATCAAACCCATGATAACTACCTTTAAAGGAGTCATACCAGGCGTAGAGACCCGTTGTACAGACTCGATCACGCTGGAGGTGGTCTTCGGTTCCCCGGATAACTTTTGAAGCGAAGAACTAATCTTCGATATCGTCCCATTTCGCAGCGGCTATCACGCCCTGCTCGGACGAACCGCATTCGCTAGATTCAATGCGGTACCACATTACGCTTATCTCAAGCTAAAGATGCCCGGCCCACGTGGCATCATTACAGTAAATGGAAACACGGAACGCTCCCTTCGTACAGAGGAGCACACTGCCGCCCTAGCAACAGAGGTACAAAGCGGCCTACTCAAGAAGCATTATAATCCGGCTGTCGAGCCCCTAGACATCATCAAGAGGGTCCGGACCACACTGCAGCAGGACAGCTCGGCTCGACAAGAGCCGAATTAGCAATATGACCTCCGTCCCAGCCCCGATGAGGCAATGGCACTAATACCGCACGTACATAAACTACGCACTCAAAACACCATGGGAATCGATGGAGGCATAACTCATCCGCAATCTACTGTACGGCTCGACCGACACCGGGATACACACGCCTTTACTTCTACTTTTTATTACGGGTTTTTTTTCTCTTTTCGAGGTCTATGCAGACGACTCGTTTGTAGAACACACCAAGGAGGCAAGGAGCTTTGGCATACAAAGGAACCCCCAGGTGGTCTCTATTAACGATCGCCATACTTGTTTTACATACCCGCACGCACCCGCCCTTGGTTACGGCATGATAAATAGCTTTACTTGCTTATCGCATTATTTTCACAAAGTACGCCTCGACATACCAATTACATCACAATGGTGAACGAATGGTGGCGTCAGCTTATTACCTAATTTTCCTGTTTTCTCACCTTTGTACATATTACTTATTGCACACGTACATGGTACGTATTACTGCGCCAGGGGCTTCATTACACCCAACACTACGACAATAAAAAGTCTGAACACTTTTATAGTATAGTTCGGCACCCCGAACTTATAGCATTATATGCATCGGCTCCGAATCATGTCTTTGGTAAATAGTTGGGTTGCCCGGCTCATGTGCTTACTACCTTACGTTCCGCTATATCGGCTAGGGTAGTAAAGGGAGAACTATTGCGATTGTGTCCCGGTTCTTCTGAACGAGCACCTCAGTAGAGAAAGCCGAAAATTGACTGTCATGATGCGGCGAGAGTCGGTCGGCTGTTCGAGTGGTTCCAAATCATTAGAGATTTTTCCCGCTTCGCACGAAGAATCGGTCCCTCCGATTAGGCGTGTATAGCGCCCCTAGTTCGGCCTTCCGAATACCAGGGGCTTCACCAAACTTTTTAATTATCAAACTCCTACCACTAAGTGAGGGCGGTAAAGGCCGTATAGTCTGATTACCTTGTTCATTGTGCTAAACACCTCCTTTAAGGACCAGAATGTGGAGTAAAGAGTGTTTAGATTTATCCCGAACACCCCCGTACTATCTACGCGGGGGCAGAAGCCGACGACTGGTCAACCCTAAGATTTCATAAACGGCCACACAGGAGGTAAAATGTAAATCATAAGCATTATAATACATAACATCACTGCTCCATATTACAGGACAGTATAATACAAATGTTCTCATGGGAAAATGATATCCTTCGAACATTGTTCCGCCACAAGGCAGGACCCCTCCAAGATGCCGTCAAAATAGAGCTCGGGTCGACGATGCTCCTTGCCCTCCGGCGGTCCCTTGGTCATCAGCTTCTTGACATCCAGCTTTGCCCAATGCGTCTTGACGCGGGCAAAGGCCATACGCGCACCTTCAATGCAGACTGATCGCTTCACGGTTTCAAGCTGCGGACAGGCGTTAACAAGCTGCTTTACAAGTCCGAAATAGCTGCTAGGTACAGGCTCGGCAGGCCACAACCGGACTATCATGTCCTTCATGGCTAGCTCCGCCAACTTGTGCAGCTCGACCAACTGCTTCAGCTGGTCAATGAAGGGCAATGGATGTTCGGGTCCAAGATACCGGGACCAGAATAGCTTCTCCGTAGACATTCCTTCTTCGGCTCTGTAATACTCAGCAGCATCCGATATACTGCGCGGAAGATCCGTAAACGCCCCTGGAAAACCCGAATTTGGATAAGTACAAGGAATATTTCTTACACACACTTGCTATGTAGGGCGAAAGATTTACCTGCCATAATCTTCTTGGCCGCCTGAATCTCCTGGAGAGCTTTCTGGGCTTCAGCTCGTGCATCCTGTGCGCTCCGGCGGGCCTTCGCCAGTTCGGACTCCTGCGCCTTACAATCGCGCTCCAAGGACTCAAATCTCTTGATCACGCCCTAGACTTGTTGATCCGCCTCGGCAACCTGGGCCTCGTGCTTCTCGCGCACGGCGCATTCCTTGGTCGCTTTGTCCTTGGCCTTGACTAACGCCTTCTTAAGTGCTGCCACCTCGGTCGTGGCCACTAAGAAAGTTTATGACACTTTAGTTCGGCTGGACTGCTCATTTTTTCGAAATATACCCATAGGTTACTGCATACCTTGGCTATCTTCTAGTTGCTTCTTCACGAGGCTGAGCTCCTCCTCGGCCCTCTCCAGTTTCCGCTTCAGTCCGGAAACTTCCGCAGCATGAGCAGTGGCAGCCTATAGCGATACTTGCTTATTCACATAGACAACTCATGTTAGACTCATGCGGTATTTATTCTCGATCCTCTCTTTGGCTTTTCCTCCCGAACACCAAACAGAGCATCAGGGGCTACTGTCTATACGGCGATATTTTTCCTACAATCACATTACTCACCTCAAAGCCCGTTAGAAGGCTGGTGCAGGCTTCGATCAGTCCGCTTTTGACAAACCGAACCTTCACTATTACCGTGTCCATAAGAACATGATGCTCATCCATGATAGAGGCGCCTCGTAGCGCCTCCAGCAGATTATCCGGTGCCTCTAGTTGGACAGAGGTCACCGGTGGAACAGGCACATTCCCTCCTTGGGGGGAATGCCGTTCGCTGGACCCTGGAGCCATGTAGATCTCCGGAATGGCATCCAACTGAGGCCGAAGGGAACTTGGGCCCCACCACCAGTCCCCGTGGGGACTTTTTTCCCATATGTCCGGCAGTCGAGGAGTCACCCTGGGACGTTGCCCCGATGGTCTCTGGAATCTCCCCGCAGCCTGGGAAAGTCTTTTTGGACACCACCTCATCATCACCCTTGGGTGAGATGGAACGAGCAGGTGGCAGAGACATGCTAGCCATCTCCTTCGAGTCCAGCGAATCCTTTGTCAAGGATCGTGGGGAGCCATCGCGTGCCAGACTGTAATGACAAGGTTTAATATGTGTCAATATTACAAACCGAGAAGGCCATATGTTTTTGAGTCTGGTACTCATGAGGCAGCCCGGGGCTTGGTCCGATGAGGTCGCTCCGAACTGCTATCAATATCCCACGCGGAGTTATCCGTGAGGGAGCCTCTCCCCTGCTTGGGCGCCTCCGCCTCCAAACTCGTGGAGGCCTCCCTATTCTCCCTTCCTCTCGCAGGAGGGGAGTCGCCTCCCTCCTCGTCGTCATCGGCGGCGGCTGAGGGGTCTGTCTCATCGTCAGACGAGATGACCAAGGTGCTCCTTCGGCGAAGCCCACTCCTGGTCCCCTTAGCCGTGATTTTCACCTTCTTCTCCGGCACATTGTAAAGTGCCAGAAATAGCATCTTCGTAAGGAGTGGGGTTTCTTCGTCTTCGGGCAGCGGAGCCGGACTATCAATCCGTCCCGCTAGGTCGACCCAGGCCTGAGAAAGAAATTGACAGGAAGGCTTAGTATCCTTCCTCGAAGCGTGTCCTTAAAGACTATACCTTGGTGGCTTACCGAATTGGCCTGGCGCTTAAAGTTGAGCCCGTGATCCTTGGTCAAGGGTGGCGGTGTCTTGCTGCCCTTAAAGAGCACCTTCCAGATATCTTCGTGCATCGTGCCGAAAAGCCTTAGCAGCGCCGGGTGCTCGGCTGAATTGAACTCCCACAAATAACAGGTCTGGCATTAACATGGAAGGATCCGGCATACAAGCATGACCTGGATCACATCAACGCGCTTGATCTTATTCTGGAGGCACGTTTGGAGCCCCGTGATCTCCTCCAAAGATCCCCAGGTCAGGCCCTTCTCTTGCCAGGAGGTAAGCCACATCGGGACTCCGGATCGGAATTCGGGAGCCAACACCCAGTTGGAGTCACGCGGCTCGGTGATATAGAACCACCCTGATTGCCATCCCTTCATCGTCTCTACAAAGGATCCTTCAAGCCAGGTGGTATTGGGCATCTTTCCCACCATGGCACATCCGCACTCGGCCTATTGGCCACGCACCACATTTGGCTTTGCATTAAAAGTCTTCAGCCATAGGCCAAAGTGAGGTGGGATGCAGAGAAAGGCTTCGCACACAACTATGAATGCGGAGATATTGAGGATAAAGTTGGGGGACAAATCGTGGAAGTCCAACCCATAGTAAAACATCAATCCACGGACAAATGGATGAAGAGGGAATCCCAGCCCACGGACGAAGTGTGTGAGAAACACAACCCTCTCGTGGGGATTGGGGGTAGGGACAATCTGCCCTTTTGCCGAGAGTCGGTGAGCAATCTCCTTGGCTAGATAGCCAGCCTCCCGGAGCTCCGTGATGTTCTTCTCCTTAACGGAGAAGGCCATCCACTTGCCTCTAGCTCCGGGTCCGTACATGATTGGAGTGCCTTCTCGAATGAAGAAAAGCTGAAAGCTTGGGCAATAGAGCTCGAGGACGGAAGGACTGAAGATGAAGAAGGGTGTGGGTAAAGGAAGAGTGTCCTTATCCCCTTATAAAGGCCACGAATATCAAGCGCCTCCCCACTCGCCTTGAACTCGCCTATTCCCAAGAGCCGTGCAAAACGGCACGGTTGGGTCACCCACGCCCGCATTGATGAGAATCCCCCAATAAGGGGGGCACAATCTCTGTTTCGACAAGATGTGCCAATAGCAACCGCGTCTCGAAGCGTGGGATGGCAGAAGAAAAATGGTTCGAAATTATAACCAGACAGACGTGATGTCGTGTTGGGAAAAAGCGTTCAACAGATTAGATTCGTGCAAATACTATATTCTCTCTGCGGTTGTGTATGGTGTGCATAACAGGTCAGGATACTATCATTGCATCCGAATACTATCTTGGAGTTCGGAGAAAAGGGGAACCCGCCTTGCAATTTCAAAGACAATCTGCACGCCGGACTCCTCGTCATTGAAAGCCAGGTTCAGGGGCTACTGAGGGAGTCCTGGACTAAGGGGTCCTCGAGCGTCCGGCCTATTATCCTTGGGGCCGTACTGATGGGCTGTCTAGACATGAAGGCCGAAGACTGCATCGTGTCCGGATTGGACTCTACTTGGCGTGGAAGGCAAGCTTGGCGATCAAAGATTCCTTCTTATGTAACCGACTCCATGTAAACCCTAGATCCCCTCGGTGTCTATATAACCCAAATGGGATAGTCCAGAAAAGATACCACATATACTCATTACCATACCCACATAGGCTAGACTTCTAGGGTGTAGCCATTACGATCTCGTGGTAGATCCACTCTTGTAACACTCATATTCATCAATATCAATCAAGCAGGACGTAGGGTTTTACCTCCATAGAGAGGGCCCGAACCTGGGTAAACATCATGTCCCCCGTCTCCTGTTACCATCGATCATAGACGCACAGTTCGGGACCCCCTACCCGAGATCCGCCGGTTTTGACATCGACAGCGCCCCCCATGGGTTGGTCTGAATTGGACTAGGAGGGGCGGCGCCCCCTCTTTCCTTCTCCCTCTCCCTCTCCTTCTTTATTCCCCTACTTGGACTAGGAAAGGGGGAAACCTACTCCTACTAGGAGTAGGAATCCCCCCTTTGGGCGTGCCCCTTGAGGCCGGCCCTCCTCCTCCTCCCCTCCTTTATATACGGGGGAGAGGGGCACCCCATAGAGACATGATACGTCTCCAACGTATCTATAATTTTTATTGCTCCATGCTATATTATCTATTGTTTTGGACATTATTGGGCTTTATTATCCACATTTATATTATTTTTGGGACTAACCTATTAACCAGAAGCCCAGCCCAAAATTGTTGTTTTTTGCCTGTTTTAGGGTTTCGAAGAAAAGGAATATCAAACGGAGTCCAAACAGAATGAAACCTTCGGGAACGTGATTTTCTCAATGAACAAGACCCGGGAGACTTGGACCCTACATCAAGAAAGAAAAGAGGAGGCCACGGGGTAGGGGGCGCGCCTGCCTACCCTAGGTGCGCCCTCCACCCTCGTGGGCCCCCTGTTGCTCCACCGATGTACTCCTTCCTCCTATATATACCTACGTACCCCCAAACGATCAGATATGGAGCCAAAACCCTAATTCCACCGCCGTAACTTTCTGTATCCATGAGATCCCATCTTGGGGCATGTTCCGGAGCTCCACCGGAGGGGGCATCGATCACGGAGGGCTTCTACATCAACACCATAGCCTCTCCGATGAAGTGTGAGTAGTTTACCTCAGACCTACGTGTCCATAGTTAGTAGCTAGATGGCTTCTTCTCTCTTTTTGGATCTCAATACAATGTTCTCCCCCTCTCTTGTGGAGAACTATTCGATGTAATCGTCTTTTTGCGGTGTGTCTGTTGAAACCGATGAATTGTGGGTTTATGATCAAGTCTATCTATGAATAATATTTGAATCTTCTCTGAATTCTTTTATGTATGATTGGTTATCTTTGCAAGTCTCTTTGAATTATCAATTTGGTTTGGCCTACTAGATTGATCTTTCTTGCAATGGGAGAAGTGCTTAGCTTTGGGTTCAATCTTGTGGTGTCCTTTCCCAGTGACAGTAGGGGCAGCAAGGCACGTATTGTATTGTTGCCATCGAGGATAACAAGATGGGGTTTTCTTCATATTGCATGAGTCTATCCCTCTACATCATGTCATATTGCTTAAGGCGTTACTCTGTTTTTAACTTAATACTATAGATGCATGCTGGATAGCGGTCGATGAGTGGAGTAATAGTAGTAGATGCAGGCAGGAGTCGGTCTACTTGTCTCGGACGTGATGCCTATATACATGATCATACCTATATATTCTCATAACTATGCTCAATTATGTCAATTGCTCAATAGTAATTTGCTCACCCACCGTAGAATACTTATGCTCTCGAGAGAAGCCACTAGTGAAACCTATGGCCCCCGAGTCTATCTTTATCATATTGATCTCCTACTACTTAGTTATTTCCTTTGCTATTTACTTTGCCTTTATTTTACTTTGCATCTTTATCATAAAAATACCAAAAATATTATCTTATCATATCTATCAGATCTCACTCTCGTAAGTGGCCTTATAGGGATTGACAACCCCTCTTTGTGTTGGTTGCGAGGATTTATTTGTTTTGTGCAGGTACGAGGGACTCGCGCGTAGCCTCCTGCTGGATTGATACCTTCGTTCTCAAAAACTGAGGGAAATACTTATGCTACTTTGCTGCATCATCCCTTCCTCTTCAAGGAAAACCAACGCAGTGCTCAAGAGGTAGCAAGAAGGATTTCTGGCACCGTTGCTGGGGAGGTCTACGCAAAAGTCAACATACCAAGTACCCATCACATACCCTTATCTCCCGCATTACATTATTTTCCATTTCCCTCTCGTTTTCCTCTCCCACACTTCACCCTTGACATTTTATTTGCCCTCTCTCTCTCTCTATCCTCCCTCTCCCTCTCTATTTGCCTCTTTTTGCCCGCTTGCTTTTTGTTTGCTTGTGTGTTTGTTTGCTTGCTTGTCATGATGGCTCAAGATAATACTAAATTGTGTGACTTCACCAATACCAACAACAATGATTTTATTAGCACTCCGATTGCTCCTCTTACCGATGCTGAATCTTGTGAAATTAATACTGCTTTGCTGAATCTTGTCATGAAAGATCCGTTCTCCGGCCTTCCTAGTGAAGATGCCGCTACCCATCTAAATAGCTTCGTTGATTTGTGTGACATGCAAAAGAATAAAGATGTGGATAATGATATTGTTAAATTGAAGCTATTTCCTTTTTCGCTTAGAGATCGTGCTAAAGCTTGGTTTTCGTCTTTGCCTAAAAATAGTATTGATTCATGGAACAAGTGCAAAGATGTTTTATCTCTAAGTATGTATTTTCCTCCCGCTAAGATCATCTCTCTTAGAAACGATATTATAAATTTCAAGCAACTTGATCATGAACATGTTGCACAAGCTTGGGAGAGAATGAAACTAATGATACGTAATTGCCCTACTCATGGTTTAAATTTGTGGATGATTATACAAAAAAAATTATGCCGGATTGAATTTTGCTTCTAGAAATCTTTTCGATTTGGCCGCGGGAGGCACTTTTATGGAAATCAATTCAGGAGAATCTACTAAACTCCTAGATAATATTATGGTTAATTATTCTCAATGGCATACTGAAAGATCTACTAATAAAAAGGTGCATGCGATAGAAGAAATTAATGTTTTGAGTGGAAAGATGGATGAACTTATGAAATTATTTGCTAATAAGAGTGTTTCTTATGATCCTAATGATATGCCCTTGTCTACTTTGATTGACAATAATAATGAATCTATGGATGTGAATTTTCTTGGTAGGAACAATTTTGGTAACAACGCGTATAGAGGAAATTTCAACTCTAGGCCTTATCCTAGTAATCCCCCTAATAATTATGGTAATTCCTACAACAATTCTTATGGAAATTATAATAAGATGCCCTCTGATTTTGAATCTAATATTAAAGAATTTATTACTTCGCAAAAGAATTTTAATGCTATGATTGAAGAAAAATTGCTTAAGATTGATGATTTGGCTAGGAACGTTGATAGAATTTCTCTTGATGTTGATTCTTTGAAATTTAGATCTATTCCACCTAAGCATGATATCAATGAGTCTCTCAAATCCATGAGAATTTCCATTGATGAGTGCAAAGAAAGAACCCCTAGGATGCGTGCTAAGAAAGATGCCTTTATAAGAGCGTGTTCTTCTAGTTCCTATGAAAATAAAGATGAAGATCTAAAAGTTATTGATATGTCCCCTATTAAATCTTTGTTTTGCGATATGAATCTTGATAATTATGGGACTGAACATGATCCACCTTTACCTAGAAGGCGTTCGGAATTTTTTGATCTTGATGCTAAATTTGATAAAAGCGGGATTGAAGAAATTAAAACCCTAGATGTTGCTAAACCCACTATTATGGATTTTAAGGAATTTAACTATGAAAATTGCTCTTTGATTGATTGTATTTCCTTGTTGTAATCCGTGCTAAATTCTCCTCATGCTTATAGTCAAAATAAAGCGTTTACTAAATATATCGTTGATGCCTTGATGCAATCTTATGAAGAAAAACTTGAATTGGAAGTTTCTGTCCCTAGAAAACTTTATGATGAGTGGGAACCAACTACTACATTAAAATTAAAGATCATGAATGGTATGCTTTATGTGATTTGGGTGCTAGTGTTTCCACGATTCCAAAGACTTTGTGTGATTTGTTAGGTTTCCGTGATTTTGATGATTGCTCTCTAAACTTGCACCTTGCGGATTCCACTACTAAGAAACCTATGGGAAGAATTAATGATGTTCTTATTGTTGCAAATAGGACTTATGTGCCGTTCTTGACATAGATTGCAAGCCTTCATGTCCTATTATTCTTGGTAGACCTTTCCTTAGAACGATTGGTGCAATTATTGATATGAAGGAAGGAAATATTATATTCCAATTTCCATTAAGGAAAGGCATGAAACACTTTCCTAGAAAGAAAATTAAATTACCTTATGAATATATTATGAGCGCCACTTATGGATTGCCTACCAAAGATGGCAATACATAGATCTATTCTTGCTTGTTATGCCTAGCTAGGGGCGTTAAACGATAGCGCTTGTTGGGAGGCAACCCAAATTTATTTTTATTCCTTGATTTTTGCTACTGTTTAGTAATAAATAATTTATCTAGACTCTGTTTTGGTTGTGTTTTTTGTGTTTAATTAGTGTTTGTGCCAAGTAGAACTGTTGGGAAGACTTGGGGAAAGTCTTGTTGAACTTGCTGTAAAAAACAGAAACTTTAGCACTCACGAGAACTACTGCCATTTTTATTTGGAAAGTGCTATTTAGTTAATTATTTTTTCAGATGATTAATAGATAAATTCCTCACGTCCAGCAATTTATTTTAGAATTTTTGGGGTTCCAGATCTTGTGCTAGCTACAGATTACTACAGACTGTTCTGTTTTTGACAGGTTCTATTTTTCGTGTGTTGTTTGCTTATTTTGATGAATCTATGGCTAGTAAAATAGTTTATAAACCATAGAGAAGTTGGAATACAGTAGGTATAACACCAATATAAATAAATAATGAGTTCATTACAGTACCTTGAAGTGGTCTTTTATTTTCTTTCGCTAACGGAGCTCACGAGATTCTCTACTTTAAGTTTTGTGCTGTGAAGTTTTCAAGTTTTGGGTAAAGATTTGATAGATTATGGAACAAGGTGTGGCAAGAGCCTAAGCTTGGGGATGCCCATGGCACCCCCAAGATAATCTAAGGACACCTAAAATACAAAGTTTGGGGATGCCCCGGAAGGCATCCCCTCTTTCGTCTACTTCTATCGGTAACTTTACTTGGAGCTATATTTTTATTCGCCACATGATATGTGTTTTGCTTGGAGCGTCTTGTATTATTTGAGTCTTTTCTTGTTAGTTTACCAAAATCATCCTTGCTGTACACACCTTTTGAGAGAGCCATACATGATTTAGAATTTGTTAGAATACTCTATGTGCTTCGCTTATATCTTTTGAGTTATATAATTTTGCTCTAGTACTTCACTTATATCTTTTAGAGCATGGTGGTGGATTTGTTTTATAGAAACTATTGATCTCTCATGATTCACTTAGATTATTTTGAGAGTCTTTATAGCATGGTAATTTGCTTTAAATCCTAATATGCTAGGTATTCAAGAAGAATAAAAATTCTCTTATGAGTGTGTTGAATATTATGATAAGTTTGATACTTGATAATTGTTTTGAGATATGAAGATGGTGATATTAAAGTCATGCTAGTTGAGTAGTTGTGAATTTGAGAAATACTTGTGTTGAAGCTTGTGATTCCCGTAGCATGCACGTATGGTGAACCGCTATGTGATGAAGTCAGAGCATGATTTATTTTTTGATTGCCTTCCTTATGAGTGGCGGTCGGGGACGAGCGATGGTCTTTTCCTACCAATCTATCCCCCTAGGAGCATGCACGTAATACTTTGCTTTGATAACTTGTAGATTTTTGCAATAATTATATGAGTTCTTTATGACTAATGTTGAGTCCATGGATTATACGCACTCTCACCCTTCCACCTTTGCTAGCCTCTCTAATACCGCACACCTTTCGCCGGTATCATACACCCACCATATACCTTCCTCAAAACATCCACCATACCTACCTATTATGGCATTTCCATAGCCATTCCGAGATATATTGCCATGCCACTTTCCACCGTTCTGTTTATTATGACACACTCCATCATTGTCATATCGCTTAGCATGATCATGTAGTTGACATCGTATTTGTGGCAAAGCCACCATTCATAATTCTTTCATACGTGTCACTCTTGATTCATTGCATATCCCGGTACATCGCCGGAGGCATTCATATAGAGTCATATTTTGTTCTAAGTATCGAGTTGTAATTGTTCAGTTGTAAGAAAAATAAAAGTGTGATGATCATCATTATTAGAGCATTGTCCCAGTGAGGAAAGGATGATGGAGACTATGATTCCCCAACAAGTCGGGATGAGACTACGGATGAAAAAAAAGAGGCCAAAGAAGCCCCAAAAAAGAGGCCATAAAAAAGAGAAAAGGCCCAAATAAAAAAATAAAAAAATGAGAGAAAAAGAGAGAAGGGACAATGCTACTATCCTTTTACCACACTTGTGCTTCAAAGTAGCATCATGATCTTCATAGTAGAGAGTCTCTCATGTTATCACTTTCATATACTAGTGGGAATCTTTCATTATAGAATTTGGCTTGTATATTCCAATGATGGGCTTCCTCAAAATGCCCTAGGTCTTCATGAGAAAGCAAGTTGGATGCACACCCACTTAGTTTATTTTTGAGCTTTCATATACTTATAGCTCTAGTGCATCCGTTGCATGGCAATCCCTACTCACTCACATTGATATCTATTGATGGGCATCTCCATAGCCCGTTGATACGCCTAGTTGATGTGAGACTATCTTCTCCCTTTTTTTCTTCTCCACAACCACCACTCTATTCCACCTATAGTGCTATATCCATGGCTCACGCTCATGTATTGCGTGAAGATTGAAAAAGTTTTGAGAATGTCAAAAGTATGAAACAATTGCTTGGCTTGTCATCGAGGTTGTGCATGATTTAAATATTTTGTGTGGTGAAGATAGAGCATAGCCAAACTATATGATTTTGTAGGGATAACTTTCTTTAGCCATTTTATTTTGAGAAGACATAATTGCTTTGTTAGTATGCTTGAAGTATTATTATTTTTATGTCAATATGAACTTTTGTCTTGAATCTTTCGGATCTGAATATTCATACCACAATTAATAATAATTACATTAAAATTATTCCAAGTAGCACTCCGCATCAAAATTTCTGTTTTTATCATTTACCTACTCGAGGACGAGCAGGAATTAAGCTTGGGGATGTTTGATACGTCTCCAACGTATCTATAATTTTTGATTGCTCCATGCTATATTATCTACTGTTTTGGACATCATTGGGCTTTATTATCCACTTTTATATTATTTTTGGGACTAACCTATTAACCGGAGGCCCTGCCCAGAATTGTTGTTTTTTGCCTGTTTTAGGGTTTCGGAGAAAAGGAATATCAAACGGAGTCCAAACGGAATGAAACCTTCGGGAACGTGATTTTCTCAACGAACAAGACCCGGGAGACTTGGACCCTACATCAAGAAAGAAAGGAGGAGGCCACAAGGTAGGGGGCGCGCCTACCTACCCTAGGCGCGCCCTCCACCCTCGTGGGCCCCCTGTTGCTCCACCGATGTACTCCTTCCTCCTATATATACCTACGTACCCCCAAACGATCAGATACGGAGCCAAAACCCTAATTCCACTGTTGTAACTTTCTGTATCCATGAGATCCCATCTTGGGGCATGTTCCGGAGCTCCGCTGGAGGGGGCATCGATCACGGAGGGCTTCTACATCAACACCATAGCCTCTCCGATGAAGTGTGAGTAGTTTACCTCAGACCTACGTGTCCATAGTTAGTAGCTAGATGGCTTCTTCTCTCTTTTTGGATCTCAATACAATGTTCTCCCCCTCTCTTGTGGAGAACTATTTGATGTAATCGTCTTTTTGCGGTGTGTCTGTTGAAACCGATGAATTGTGGGTTTATGATCAAGTCTATCTATGAATAATATTTGAATCTTCTCTGAATTCTTTTATGTATGATTGGTTATCTTTGCAAGTCTCTTCGAATTATCAATTTGGTTTGGCCTACTAGATTGATCTTTCTTGCAATGGGAGAAGTGCTTAGCTTTGGGTTCAATCTTGCGGTGTCCTTTCCCAGTGATAGTAGGGGCGGCAAGGCACGTATTGTATTGTTGCCATCGAGGATAACAAGATGGGGTTTTCTTCATATTGCATGAGTCTATCCCTCTACATCATGTCATCTTGCTTAAGGCGTTACTCTGTTTTTAACTTAATACTATAGATGCATGCTGGATAGCGGTCGATGAGTGGAGTAATAGTAGTAGATGCAGGAAGGAGTCGGTCTACTTGTCTCGGACGTGATGCCTATATACATGATCATACCTAGATATTCTCATAACTATGCTCAATTCTGTCAATTGCTCAACAGTAATTTGCTCACCCACCGTAGAATACTTATGCTCTCGAGAGAAGCCACTAGTGAAACCTATGGCCCCCAGGTCTATCTTTATCATATTGATCTCCTACTACTTAGTTATTTCCTTTGCTATTTACTTTGCCTTTATTTTACTTTGCATCTTTATCATAAAAATACCAAAATATTATCTTATCATATCTATCAGATCTCACTCTCATAAGTGGCCTTATAGGGATTGACAACCCCTATTTGCGTTGGTTGCGAGGATTTATTTGTTTTGTGCAGGTACGAGGGACTCGCGTGTAGCCTCCTACTGGATTGATACCTTGGTTCTCAAAAACTGAGGGAAATACTTACGCTACTTTGCTGCATCATCCCTTCCTCTTCGGGGAAAACCAACACAATGCTCAAGAGGTAGCAAGACACAAGTTGATTTCTTAGCCGTGTGCGGTGCCCCCCTCCACAGATTTCCACCTCGGTCATATTGTTGTAGTGCTTAGGCGAAGCCCTGCATCGGTAACTTCATCGTCACCGTCACCACGCTGTCGTGCTGACGGAACTCACCCTCGGCCTTATCTAGATCTAGAGTTCGAGGGACGTCACTGAGCTGAATGTGTGTAGATCGCAGAGGTGCTGTGCATTCGGTACTTGATCGGTTGGATCGCGAAGACGTGTGACTACATCAACTGCGTTACTAAACACTTCTGCTTTCAGTCTACGAGGGTACGTGGACACACTCTCCTCGCTCATTGCTATGCATCTCCTTGATAGATCTTGCGTGATCGTAGGAAATTTTTGAAATATTGCATTCCCCAACATCTATCACACCCGATCATCACGAGGTGCTTCGAAATGACAAACTTTGGCAATGGTGCATACTCGAGGAGAACACTTTTATCTTGAAATTTAGTGATCGGATCATCTTATAATGCTACTGCCGTTCTAAGCAAAATAAGATGCATAAAGGATAAACATCACATGCAATCAAAATATGTGACATGATATGACCATCATTATCTTGTGCTTTTGATCTCCATCTCCAAAGCATCGTCATGATCTCCATCATCACCGGCTCGACACCTTGATCTCCATCGTTGCATCGGGGTCATCTCGCCAACTATTGATTCTACAACTCTTGCTAACGCATGGTGATAAAGTAAATCAATTACACGATGCTTGCATTTCATACAATAATTAAGAGACAACCCTAAGTCTCCTGCCGGTTATCGATATTATGAGACGTGATTATCTCATACAACAACGTATATCACATCACTTCTTGACCATATCACATCACAACGTGCCCTGCGAAAACAAGTTAGACGTCCTCTACTTTGTTGTTGCAAGTTTTACATGGCTGCTATGGGCTTCTAGCAAGAACCGTGCTTAACTACGCAAAAACTACAACGGTGATTTATCAAGTTGGTTGTTTTAACCTTATTCAAGGATCGGCCGTAGTCAAATTTGATTCAACTAAAGTAGGAGAAACAGACACCCGCCGGCCACCTTTATGCAAAACAAGTTGCATCAAAGTCGATGGAACCGGTCTCATGTGCATGGACATGTAAGGTTGGTCCGGGCCGCTTCATCCCACAATACTGCGGAATCAAAATAAGACATTGGTGGTAAGCAGTATGACTATCACCGCCCACAACTCTTTGTGTTCTACTCGTGCATATCATGTATGGATAGACCTGGCTTGGATGCCACAGTTGGGAAACGTTGCATGGAAAACAAAAACATTCTACGCACATGCAAGATCTATCCAGGGACATGCATAGCAATGAGAGGGGAGAGTGTCTCTACATACCCTCGTAGACCGTAAGAGGAAGCGTTTAGTAACGCGATTGATGTAGTCGAACTTCTTCACGATCCAACCGATCAAGTACCGAACGTATGACACCTCCGCGTTCAGCACACGTTTAGCTCGGTGACGTCCTCGCCTTCTTGATCCAGCAAGACGGGCGAAGTAGTAGATGAGTTCCAGCAGCACAATAGCGTGGTGATGGTGGTGGAGATGCTATCTCCGTAGGGCTTTGCCTAAGCACTCCGAAAATATGACTGAGGGACGAAACTGTGGAGAGGGGCACTGCACACGGCTAAGAGATTGTCATGGTTATATGTGGCGCCCCTCCCACATATATATAGGTGGGGGAGAGGGGAGCCAGCCAGGAGGCGCACCAAGTGGGGTCGAATCCCACTTGGGCTCCCGCCCA
>NC_041386.1:132854881-132856599 GCF_002162155.2 Triticum dicoccoides | reverse complement strand
GGAAAGGAAAGGGGGGAGAGGGAAGGAAGGGGGAGGACGAATCCCCCTCCTTCCTTTCTCCAATAGGCTGGCTGCCATAGGGGGGTGCACCGGCCTCTTGTGGGCTGGTGTGCTCCCCTCTATTGGCCCAATAGTCCCATCATCCTCCCGGAGCTTCCCGGAATCCCTTTCAGAGTTTCGGTGATCCGATGACTACCTGGTACCTCCCGAAACTCTGCCGCTGTCCAAATATCATCATCCTATATATTGAGCTTTACCTCTGGACCATTCCGGAGCTCCTCTGTGATCTCATTCGGGACTCCGAACAACATTCGGTCACCAATCATATAACTCATACAACACTATATCGTCAACGAACGTTAAGCGTGTGGACCCTACAGATTCGAGAACTATGTAGACATGACCGAGACACCTCTCCAGTTAATAACCAATAGCGGAACCTGGATGCCCATATTGGTTCTTACATATTCTACGAAGATCTTTATCAGTCAAACCTTATGACAATATATGTAATTCCCTTTGTCTATCGGTATGTTACTTGCCCGAGATTTGATCGTCGGTATCTTCATACCTAGTTCAATCTTCACTACTAGGGAAAAGCCTAGCAGTAGCGCGGGTAAAATGCTTATCAGTAGCGCGGGCAGCTGCGCTACTGATACGGCGCTACAGCTAACGCTTAGCAGTAGCGCGTGCTGACCCGCGCTACTGCTATCTAGGGATAGCAGCAGCGGTCGCCGTAAAAACGCGCTGCTACTAATATCTATAGTGCCCTAGTATAAAAGGCGCTACTGCTAAGACCTCGCTACTACTAAAGCCATACCCCGCGCTACTGTTATTAGTTTCTAAATTTTTTTCTGCTCCATATTTTGTGTTGCTGAATTTTGTTTAGTGTTTTATACAATAGTCTCTAGCATATCATATACATAAATCTGATCATATCATACACATACAAATAGCCTCATCAAATCGATCATGTCATCACCATAATCATCATCCAACACAAAATGACGTCTCTCTCGAAATAGCGATACAAGTTATGAGATGCCTCAAATACTTGCAACTACATCATCATACATCTAAACAATGATATAGACACGAAGAGCTATCACTATGAGTGAGAGCGGAACTATGCAGTACATGAGGCGGCGGTTATGAGTCCTCTCTCGCGTTAGCATGAACCTCAAGTAACTAGCTTCTGCTTCATGTCTGCTTTTGAACCATTTATGGCTGGCGCCCGAGAACCGCTCGGATCATTTACCCTACACATAATCATCATTTTCCGAATATAACATGTCCAAAACATCACATGTACAAATATGACATGTCCAAATTCCAAATGTGACATGTCCAAATCACATGTCCACATATCACATGTCCACTTCAAATTTGCATATAGCAGGAAGAAAAATATAGAACTTGAAGAAAAATGCAAGAAGTTTTTTAAATAGCAACAATTGCTTTAACTAAAATAATAATAAATAGCAACAATTGCTTTAATTAAAAAATAGCAATAGTTTGAAACCTAGGGTTCATACTAAGTACCACTAAAAATAGCCAATAATCTGTCCTAGGTTTTTTAACTAGGGTTCATACTAATTGTAATTAACTAACTAGCACTAAAAATAGCCTGGGGTTCATACTAAGTAGCACTAAATAGCTAGGGTTCATACTAACAGAGAGAGAGAGAGAGAGAGAGAGAGAGAGCAGAGAGCAGAGAA
>NC_041386.1:132825283-132854345 GCF_002162155.2 Triticum dicoccoides | reverse complement strand
AGAGATGGGGTCGGGGGAGACGGCGGCACCGAGGCACGACGAGGAGGGGTCGGGGAAGACGGCGGCGAGGCGGGGTCGGGGGAGACGGCAGCGAGGCAGGGTCAAGGGAGACGGTGGCGAGGCGGGGTCGAGGAAGACGGTGGCGGAGAGCAAGGGCAGGGGCTCCGGCAAGGTCGAGGGGGAGGAGCACAGGCGCACAACGACATCGAGGGAAGACTCCAATGAAGAGCGAGGGCAGGGGCTCCGGCGAGGGCAGGGGCTACGGCGGAGGCGACGAGGGGAGAAGAGAGAGTGGGGAATTGGGGGAGAAAGCAGAGGAGGGAAGCCCGCGTGGGGGTTATGTCAAAATAGCTTTAGCAGTAGCGTGGGAAAAGAAAATGTGTAGCTGCTAAAATCCGTAGTAGTAGCGCGCTCCTCACAAACTCGCTACTGCTAAGCTGGGCCCGTCCTGTGGACAAGTTCAAACTTAGCAGTGGCGCCCTACCCTAAAAGCGTGCTACTACTAATTTGATAGCAGTAGCGCGGTTTGTCGAAGGGCGCTACTACTATACCTAGCATGTCGGCAACGGTGTGGGAATCATAGTAGTAGCATGTTTTACGGCTAAGTGGATAGCAGTAGCGCCCTTTCTCACCATGCGCTACTGCTAAGTAGCAGTAGCGCCTTATTTTAACACGCGCTACTGGTAAGATTCTGTGTATAAGGTTTTGTTGGGGAACGTAGCAGAAATTCAAAATTTTCCTACGTGTCACCAAGATCTATCTATGGAGAAACCTGCAATGAGGGGAAGGAGAGTGCATCTACATACCCTTATAGATCGCTAAGCGGAAGCGTTCAAGTGAACGGGGTTGATGGAGTCGTACTCGTCGTGATCCAAATCACCAGAGATCCTAGTGCCGAACGGACGGCACCTCCGCGTTCAACACACGTACGGAGCAGCGACGTCTCCTCCTTCTTGATCCAGCAAGGGGGAAGGAGAGGTTGATGGAGATCCAGCAGCACGACGGCGTGGTGGTGGAAGTAGCGGGATTCCAACAGGGCTTCGCCAAGCGCTGCGGGAGGAGGGAGATGTGTCATGGGAGGGAGAGGGAGGCGCCAGGGCTTGGGTATGGTTGCCCTCCCTTTCCCCCACTATATATAGGGCCAAGGGAGAGGGGGAGGGCGCAGCCTTGCCCCTTCCTCCAAGGAAGGGTGCGGCCAAGGGGGGGAGGAGTCCATCCTCCCCAAGGCACCTCGGAGGTGCCTTCCCCCTTTAGGACTCTCCTCTCCTCTTGTCCCTTTGACGCATGGGCCTCTAGGGGCTGGTGCCCTTGGCCCATGTAGGCCAAGGCGCACCCCCTACAGCCCATGTGGCCCCCGGGGCAGGTGGCCCCACCCGGTGGACCCCCGGGACCCTTCCGGTGGTCCCGGTACAATACCGGTGACCCCGAAACTTGTCCCGATGGCCGAAATAGCACTTCCTGTATATAATTCTTTACCTCCGGACCATTCCGGAACTCCTCGTGACGTCCGGGATCTCATCCGGGACTCCAAACAACTTTCGGGTTACCGCATACTAATATCTCTATAACCCTAGCGTCACCGAACCTTAAGTGTGTAGACCCTACGGGTTCGGGAGACATGCAGACATGACCGAGATGACTCTCCGGTCAATAACCAACAACGGGATCTGGATACCCATGTTGGCTCCCACATGTTCCACGATGATCTCATCGGATGAACCACGATGTCAAGGACTTAATCAATCCCGTATACAATTCCCTTTGTCTAGCGGTACGATACTTGCCCGAGATTCGATCGTCGGTATCCCGATACCTTATTCAATCTCGTTACCGGCAAGTCTCTTTACTCGTTTCATAACACATCATCCCGTGATCAACTCCTTGATCACATTGTGCACATTATGATGATGTCCTGTCGAGTGGGCCCAGAGACACCTCTCCGTCACACGGAGTGACAAATCCCAGTCTCGATTCGTGCCAACCCAACAGACACTTTTGGAGATACCCGTAGTGTACCTTTATAGCCACCCAGTTACGTTGTGACGTTTGGCACACCCAAAGCACTCCTACAGTATCCGGGAGTTGCACAATCTCATGGTCTAAGGAAATGATACTTGACATTAGAAAAGCTTTAGCAAACGAACTACACGATCTAGTGCTATGCTTAGGATTGGGTCTTGTCCATCACATCATTCTCCTAATGATGTGATCCCGTTATCAATGACATCCAATGTCCATGGTCAGGAAACCGTAACCATCTATTGATCAACGAGCCAGTCAACTAGAGGCTAGGGACATGGTGTTGTCTATGTATCCACACATGTATCTGAGTTTCCTATCAATACAATTCTAGCATGGATAATAAATGATTATCATGAACAAGGAAATATAATAATAACTAATTTATTATTGCCTCTAGGGCATATTTCCAACAGTCTCCCACTTGCACTAGAGTCAATAATCCAGTTCACATCGATATGTGATTAACACTCAAGGTCACATCCCCATGTGACTAACACCCAAGAGTTTACTAGAGTCAATAATCTAGTTCACATTACCATGTGATTAACACTCGATGAGTTCTGGGTTTGATCATGTTATGCTTGTGAGAGATGTTATAGTCAACGGGTCTGAATCTTTCAGATCCGTGTGTACTTCGCAAATCTCTATGTCATCTTGCAGATGCAGCTACTACGCTATATTTGGAGCCATTTCAAATAACTGTTCTACTTGGAGCTATTCTAAATTGTTGCTCCATTATACGTATCCGGTATCTCTAATCAGAGCTATCCGGATAGGTGTTAAGCTTGCATCGGCGTAACCCTTTACGACGAACTCTTTTACCACCTCCATAATCAAGAAAATTCCTTAGTCCACTAGTTACTAAGGATAACTTTAACCGCTGTCTTGTGATCCATTCTTGGATCACTCTTGTACCCCTTGACTGACTCATGGCAAGGCACACTTCAGGTGCTGTACACAGCATAGCATACTGTAGAGCCTACGTCTAAAGCATAGGGGACGACCTTCGTCCTTCCTCTTTCTTCTGCCGTGGTCGAGCTTTAAGTCTTAACTTCATACCTTACAACTCAGGCAAGAACTCCTTCTTTAACTGATCCATCTTGAACACCTTCAAGATCATGTCAAGGTATGTGCTCATTTGAAAGTACCATTAAGCGTTTTGATCTATCCTTATAGATCTTGATGCTCAATGTTCAAGTGGCTTAATCTAGGCTTTCCATTGAAAAACACTTTCCAAATAACCCTATATGCTTTCCAGAAATTCTACGTCATTTTTGATCCATAATATGTCAACAACATATACTTATCAGAAATTCTATAGTGCTCCCACTCACTTCTTTGGAAATACAAGTTTCTCATAAACTTTGTATACACCCAAAATCTTTGATCATCTCATCCAAGCATACATTCCAACTCCGAGATGCTTACTCCAGTCCTTAGAAGGATTGCTAGAGCTTTGCATACTTATTAGCATCTTTCAGGATTGACAAAACCTTCCGGTTGTATCACATACAACCTTTCCTCAACAAAATCGTCGAGGAAACAATGTTTTGACATCCTATCTGCAAGATTTCATAAATAATGCAGTAATCGCTAATATAATTCCAACAGACTCTTAGCATCGCTACGAGTGAGAAAGTCTCACCGTAGTCAACTCCTTGAACTTGTCGGAAAACATCTTAACGACAAGTTGAGCTTTCTTAATGGTGATACTTACCATCATTGTCCGTCTTCCTTTTAAAATCCATCTGTACTCAATAGCCTTACGACCATCGAGCTGTTCCGCCAAAGTCTACACTTTGTTTTCATACATGGATCCTCTCTCGGATTTTATGGCCTCGAGCCATTATGGAATCCGGGCCCACCATCGCTTCTCCATAGCTCGTAGGTTCATTGTTGTCTAGCAACATGACTTCCAAGACAGGATTACGTACCACTCTGAAGTAGTACGCATCCTTGTCATCCTACGAGGTTTGGGAGTGACTTGATCTGAAGTTTTATGATCAATATCATAAGCTTCCACTTCAATTGGTGTAGGTGCCACAGGAACAACTCTTTGTGCCCTGCTATACACTAGTTGAAGTGACGGTTCAATAACCTCATCAAGTCTCCACCATCCTCCCACTCAATTCTTTCGAGAGAAACTTTTCCTCGAGAAAGGACCCGATTCTAGAAACAATCCCTTATTGCTTCCTAATCTGAGACAGGAGGTATACCCAACTGTTTTGGGTGTCCTATGAAGATGCATTTATCCGCTTTGGGTTCGAGCTTATCAGCCTGAAACTTTTTCACATAAGCGTCGCTGCCCCAAACTTTTAAGAAATGACAGCTTAGGTTTATTCAAACCATAATTCATACGGTGTCATCTCATCGGAATTACGTGGTGCCCTATCTAAAGTGAATGCGGTTGTCTCTAATGCCTAACCCATAAACTATTGTGGTAATTCGATAAGAGACATCATGGTATGCATCATATCTAATAGGGTGCAGTTATGATGTTCGGACACACCATCACACTATGGTGTTCCAGACTGTATTAGTTGTGAAACAATTTCCACAATGTCTTAATTCTGTGCCAAACTCGTAATTCAGATATTCATCTCTATGATCATATCATAGATATTTTATCCTCTTGTCACGACGATCTTTCAACTTCACCCTGAAATTACTTGAACCTTTCAATAATTCAGACTCGTGATTCATCAAGTAAATATACTCAATATCTACTCAAATCATCTGTGAAGTAAGAACATAACGATATCCACTACATGCCTCAGCACTCATTGGATTGCACACATCAAAATGTATTACTTCCAACAAGTTGCTTTCTAGTTCCATTTTACTGAAAAACGAGGCTTTCAGTCATCTTGCCCATGTGGTATGATTTGCATGTCTCAAGTGAATCAAAATCAAGTGAGTCCAAATGGTCCATTTGCATGGAGTTTCTTCATGCATATACACCAATAGACATGGTTCGCATGCCTCAAACTTTTCAAAAACGAGTGAGCTCAAAGATCCATCAACATGGAGCTTCTTCATGTGTTTTATACTGATATGACTTAAGTGGCAGTGCCACAAGTAGGTCGTACTATCATTACTATCTTATATCTTTTGGCATGAACATGTGTATCACTACGATCGAGATTCAATGAACCATTCATTTTAGGTGCAAGACCATTGAAGGTATTATTCAAATAAACAGAGTAACCATTATTCTCCTTAAATGAATAACTGTATCGCGATAGACATAATCCAATCATGTCTATGCTCAACGCAAACACCAATCTTGATGGTAGAGGGAGCGTATGATATTTGATCAACCTTGGAAATACTTCCAACACATATCGTCATCTCATCTTTAGCTAGTCTCCGTTTATTCCGTAGCTTTTATTTCGAGTTACTAACACTTAGCAACCGAACCGGTATCTAATACCCTGGTGCTACTAGGAGTACTAGTAAAGTACACATTAACATAATACATCCAATATACTTCTATCGACCTTGCCAGCCTTCTTATCTACCAAGTATCTAGGGTAATTCTGCTCCAGTGGCTGTTCCCTTTATTATAGAAGCACTTAGTCTCGGGTTTGGGTTCAACCTTGGGTTTCTTCACTAGAGCAGCAGCAGATTTGCCGTTTCATGAAGTATCCCTTCTTGCCCTTGCCCTTCTTGAAACTAGTGGTTTCACCAACCATCAACAATTGATGCTCCTTCTTGATTTCTACTTTGGTGTCAAACATCGCGAATTTCTCAAGGATCATCATATATGTCCCTGGTATATTATAGTTCATCATGAAGCTCTAGCAGCTTGGTGGTAATGACTTCGGAGAAACATCACTATCTTATCTGGAAGATCAACTCCCACTCGATTCAAATGATTGTTGTACTCAGACAATCTGAGCACAAGCTCAACAATTGAGCTTTTCTCCCTTAGTTTGCAGGCTAAGAAAATCGTCGGAGGTCTTATACCTCTTGACGTGGGCACGAGCCTGAAATCCCAATTTCAGCCCTCGAAGCATCTCATATGTTTCGCGACGTTTCAAAACGTCTTCGGTGCCTCAACTCTAAACCGTTTAGCATTATGCACTGAACTATCATGTAGTCATCAAAACATGTATGTCAGATGTTCGCAACATCCACAGACGACGTTCGAGGTTCAGCACACTGAGCGGTGCATTAAGGACACAAGCCTTCTATGAAGCAATGAGGACAATCCTCAGTTTACGGACCTAGTCCGCTTAATTGCTACTATCAACTTTCAACTAATTTTTCTCTAGGAACATAACTAAATAGTAGAACTAAAGCGCGAGCTACGACATAATTTGCGAAGACCTTTTGACTATGTTCAGGATAATTTAGTTCATCTTATGAACTCCCACTCAGATAGACATCCCTCTAGTCATCTAAGTGATTAGATGATCCGAGTCAACTAGGCCGTGTCCGATCATCACGTGAGACGGACTAGTCAACATCGGTGAACATCTTCATGCTGATCGTATCTACCATACGACTCATGCTCGACCTTTCGGTCTTGTGTGTTCCGAGGCCATGTCTGTACACATGCTAGGCTCGTCAAGTCAACCTAAGTGTTTGCATGTGTAAATCTGTCTTACACCCGTTGTATGTGAACATTGGAATCAAACACCCGATCATCACGTGGTGCTTTGAAACAACGAACTGTCGCAACGGTGCATAGTTAGGGGGAACACCTTCTTGATATTTTAATGAGGGACCATCTTATTTACTATCGTTGTTCTAAGCAAACAAGATGCATAAACATGATAAACATCACATGCAATCAAATAGTGACATGATATGGCCAATATCGTATTGCTCCTTTTGATCTCCATCTTCGGGGCTCCATGATCATCATCGTCACCGGCATGACACCATGATCTCCATCATCATGATCTCCATCATCGTGTCTTCATGAAGTTGTCTCGCCAACTATTACTTCTACTTCTATAGCTAACGGTTAGCAATAAAGTAAAGTAATTACATGACATTTATGTTGACACGCAGGTCATAAATAAATTAAGACAACTCCTATGGCTCCTGCCGGTTGTCATACTCATCGACATGCAAGTCGTGATTCCTATTACAAGAACTTGATCATCTCATACATCACATATATCATTCATCACATCCTTTGGCCATATCACATCACATAGCATACCCTGCAAAAACAAGTTAGACGTCCTCTAATTGTTGTTTGCATGTTTTACGTGGCTGCTATGGGTTTCTAGCAAGAACGTTTCTTACCTACGCAAAGACCACAACGTGATATGCCAATTGCTATTTAACCTTCATAAGGACCCTTTTCATCGAATCCGTTCCGGCTAAAGTGGAAGAGACAGACACCCGCCAGCCACCTTATGCAACTAGTGCATGTCAGTCGGTGGAACCGGTCTCATGTAAGAGTACGTGTAAGGTTGGTCTGGGCCGCTTCATCCCACGATGCCGCTGAATCAAGATAAGACTAGTAACGGCAAGCATATTGAACAAAATCAACGCCCACAACTACTTTGTGTTCTATTCGTGCATAGAAACTACGCATAGACCTAGCTCATGATGCCACTGTTGGGGAACGTAGCAGAAATTCAAAATTTTCCTACGTGTCACCAAGATCTATCTATGGAGAAACCAGCAACGAGGGGAAGGAGAGTGCATCTACATACCCTTGTAGATCGCTAAGCGGAAGTGTTCAAGTGAACGGGGTTGATGGAGTCGTACTCGTCGTGATCCAAATCACCGGAGATCCTAGTGCCGAACGGACGGCACCTCCGCGTTCAACACACATATGGAGCAGCGACATCTCCTCCTTCTTGATCCAGCAAGGGGGGAGGAGAGGTTGATGGAGATACAGCAGCACGACGGTGTGGTGGTGGAAGTAGCGGGATTCCAACAGGGCTTCGCCAAGCGCTGCGGGAGGAGGGAGATGTGTCATGGGAGGGAGAAGGAGGCGCCAGGGCTTGGGTATGGTTGCCCTCCCTTTCCCCCACTATATATAGGGCCAAGGGAGAGGGGGAGGGCGCAGCCTTGCCCCTTCCTCCAAGGAAGGGTGCGGCCAAGGGGGGGGAGGAGTCCATCCTCCCCAAGGCACCTCGGAGGTGCCTTCCCCCTTTAGGACTCTCCCCTCCTCTTGTCCCTTTGACGCATGGGCCTCTAGGGGCTGGTGCCCTTGGCCCATGTAGGCCAAGGCGCACCCCCTACAGACCATCTGGCCCCTGGGGCAGGTGGCCCCACCCGGTGGACCCCCGGGACCCTTCCGATGGTCCCGGTACAATAACGGTGACCCCGAAACTTGTCCCGATGGCCGATATAGCACTTCCTATATATAATTCTTTACCTCCGGACCATTCCGGAACTCCTCGTAACGTCCGGGATCTCATCCGGGACTCCGAACAACTTTCGGGTTACCGCATACTAATATCTCTATAACCCTAGCGTCACCGAACCTTAAGTGTGTAGACCCTACGGGTTCGGGAGACATGCAGACATGACCGAGATGACTCTCCGGTCAATAACCAATAGCGGGATCTGGATACCCATGTTGGCTCCCACATGTTCCACGATGATCTCATCGGATGAACCACGATGTCAAGGACTTAATCAATCCCGTATACAATTCCCTTTGTCTAGCGGTACGATACTTGCCCGAGATTCGATCGTCGGTATCCCGATACCTTGTTCAATCTCGTTACCGGCAAGTCTCTTTACTCATTTCGTAACACATCATCCCGTGATCAACTCCTTGATCACATTGTGCAAATTATGATGATGTCCTACTGAGTGGGCCCAGAGACACCTCTCCGTCACACGGAGTGACAAATCCCAGTCTCAATTCGTGCCAACCCAACAGACACTTTCGGAGATACCCGTAGTGTACCTTTATAGCCACCCAACTACGTTGTGACGTTTGGCACACCCAAAGCACTCCTACGGTATCCGGGAGTTGCACAATCTCATGGTCTAAGGAAATGATACTTGACATTAGAAAAGCTTTAGCATACGAACTACACGATCTAGTGCTATGCTTAGGATTGGGTCTTGTCCATCACATCATTCTCCTAATGATGTGATCCCGTTATCAATGACATCCAATGTCCATGGTCAGGAAATCGTAACCATCTATTGATCAACGAGCCAGTCAACTAGAGGCTTACTAGGGACATGGTGTTGTCTATGTATCCACACATGTATCTGAGTTTCCTATCAATACAATTCTAGCATGGATAATAAACGATTATCATGAACAAGGAAATATAATAATAACTAATTTATTATTGCCTCTAGGACATATTTCCAACATGTTTTTCCTAGTAGTGCTTGTTACCGGCAAGTCTCTTTACTCGTTCCGTAATATGTCATCTCGTAACTAACTCCTTAGTCACTTTACTTGCAAGCTTCTTGTGATGTGTATTACCGAGAGGGCACAGAGATACCTCTCCGATACTTGGAGTGACAAATCCTAATCTCGATCCATGCCAACTCAACAGACACCTTCGGAGATACCTGTAGAGCATCTTTATGATCACCCAGTTACTTTGTGACATTTGATAGCACACATGGTATTCCTCCGGTATCCGAGAGTTGCACGATATCATAGTCTAAGAAATATCTATTTGACATTAAGAAAGCAATAGCAATAAACTAAGCGATCATATGCTAAGCTAATGAATGGGTCTTGTCCATCACATCATTCTCCTAATGATGTGATCCCGTTATCAAGTGACAACACATCTCTATGGTTAGGAAACCTTAACCATCTTTGATCAACAAGCTAGTCTAGTAGAGGCTCACTAGGGACATGGTATTTTGTTTATGTATCCACACATGTATCAGCATGAATAATAAACCTTTATCATGAATAAGGAAATACAAAATAACAACTTTATTATTGCCTCTAGGTCATATTTCCTTCATATATGGGGTAGACATACCTATAAATCATGAGTGGACATGGTGTCACGCGAGGATGGAATCACCTCTGTCCATGCCCACGTGATTCGTGCAATTTTTGTACAACTCGGTCGTATATCTATTTCATTTTTTGCATGGTACCACATGTCTCATTCATATCATAAAGATCAAAGTACAAGTCATGTAAGGACCGGTATGACAAAACTGAAAAGATAATAGAACATCTCTGAGCTTGACACCAACATTTGTCATCTGCCTCCGGCACCATGACAGCAGCCATCGAAGAAAAGAATGATGGATCACCTCCTCACCCGAGCTCGACGCGGCTCCATCGCTGATATGCAGCTTTGCGGACCTCTAAGATGGCTCCATCGTATATCTATTTCTTGGTATCGCACCAATGTAGTATAGGTCCAGTATTTCAGTCCATAAGTGAGTATGCCCCACCGCACAATAACTACATTGGTCCCCGAAAGTGCGTAGGATCACCTGTGGGCTCACCTCCCTAGTATCTCACCATTCAATATGCATCGGGATATGTACCACTATATGTAGTTTGAGTGTATTCTTCAATTTTAGTTCAACACATAGATGTATTCTCTGCGCCTTCTGTCTCTGGGCCCCAACACGTCTATTCCAGCGCCCAACAACTAGCAACCAAAGTTGTCTTTACTCCTGTAACGGCCACATGTTTAATCAATGCATTCATCGTGTCTTCCTCCTCTCTTCTTTCAACTCTCTTGTTTCTAGCTTCTAAGCCAGCTGTCCTGCACCATGTTCCGGGAGCTCTACATCACCTCGCTGGTTAAGCTCTCGAGGAGAGCTTGCTGGTGGCTGGTATAGCGAGTCTGGGTCATGCATGAACATGCACGAAGTAGAGTGGCGATGGGGGCACGCTGAGCTCATACTCCAGCCACACAACCGTATTTGGCCACTGCTACTGCAGCTTGTGGTTCCACATCTTCCCACGGAAGTAGTCCTCAACGGCATAAGCTACCTTTCTGAGCTCAGCGTGCCCCCATCGCCACTCTACTTCATGCATGCTCATGCATGACCCAGACTCGCTATACCAGCCACCAGAAGCCCTCCTCGACAAGCTTGACCTCGAGAGCTTGACCAGTGAGGTGACGCAGAGCTCCCGGAACATGGTGCAGGACAGCTGGCTTAGAAGCTGGAAACAAGAGAGTTTAAAGAAGAGAGGAGGAAGAGATGATGAATGCATTGATTAAACATGTGGTCATTACAGGAATAAAGACAACTTTGGTTGCTAGTTGTTGGGCGCTGGAACAGACGTGATGGGGCTCGGAGACAGACGGTGCAGAGAGTACATCTATGCGTTGAACTAAAATTGAAGAATACACTCAAACTACATATAGTGGTACATATCCCGATGCATATTGAATGGTGAGATACCAGGAAGGTGAGCCCGCAGGTGCTCCTACGCACTTTCGACAATATAACATCTAACCTTCTACCATCGCTGGAGTCTGATGCCAAGGCCATCATTTTTCACCCAGCGCTAGATTGAAGATGTACAACACTGGGTGACATATGTGGCATCTTCACCTGGACCACTTCAGCATGTATTCATTTATTAGGAGCAGGTCGCGAAGCGTTAACTACATTGGAAGCATGCACCCTCTCCATAATCCCACCAGCTCTGTCCACCCATCATTGTTCAATTTTGGAAAGTGAGGTATTTTAGTTTCGTCACTTGTTTCGGACTACTGATTTACAACTGAAGTCCTTACATGTATCAATTTCTTACTGAAAAATCACTTAACTACATTCTTCATAGTTAACCCGAATCATGAAAATATAATTTGAATTTTAGAATGCAAGATTAAAAAAATCATTACATCAATTAATAGAAGACCAGGCAAAATTCTAAAGAAAGGTTAAAATATTTTTACATGGCTTATAGGATATTTGAGACATGACCAATATAAGAGAACGGGGTTCTTTTTGCACGGCTTCGGTTTTGATCTCAGCTTCGCAAGCATGCATGTTAACCAAAAATTTACAATTCCCATTTTTTTAACAAATTAGAGACATCAAAATCAACTCCAAAGATTTCCAGTTGAACTTACAATATGAAAATATCTACGAGCTGCATTTAATTGCCTAAATATATGGGAGCAAGTTTGTCATGGTTACAGCTAAATTCGTGTGCTTATTCGATGTTCTATGTATTAATATTATATTACTATACGTATTAGTAATATATTAATCAATAAATTAGGACTAATCATCATATGAATGTGTTTAACCATCGTGCCATTTATTAGCTATGTAATATCTAGAGCTAATTAGCATGAGTATTGTACACTAAACCATCTAATTTGTCAAGAAACAGTCGCTATGAATAAAGCTTCTTGTATCAACATTCATTTGATTCATCTGCCTATTGATGAGTGACACTTTAATACATAGGCTTGGACACGTAATCACAAGTTGGATATAGGCAGCACGTTCGTGGGATAGCAAAATGTAGGACCAGTATCAATATGTAACCTGTGTATCAACGTAATTCGCGTTGGTAGACATATGATGTAAACTATGTCAACATAATAGCACACGCATGTAAAAAGAGCCGGCGGCGTGTGCGGAAGCCTGGGTGGCCGACTGGTATTGTGACGGCGAGGAGGAATGCCCGCATGCCCCGAGGATCTAGCCAGTGTTCGATGAACATCAGTAACAAATCTAGGTGTCATGCGTCGTGTGATTACTTGGTTCTCGGATGGTTGACTACACATCTCTGATTATTCTACCAAGCCCTATCATGAATTAGGTTCTTTCTGAGGTGGAAGATATCGTCGTTGGAGTTCTGCTGGGAGCGAACTAGGAAGCGAGCATTTTTGTGGTTCTCTTCTCAACGAGTTCAGTAAGTCTCAGAAGCGTCTCGTGCATGCAGGTGCGTACAACCACAGTGGTGGACGCGGTTCGGCGGTGAGACGTGTGCGGGAGAGCTCCTAATCGGTGGCTCGCAACGTCTCGGGTAGCTTACTAGCGCTCGAGGGTGATGCTACTGGGCCGACCCAACAAAACTTCGATCGAATGCACGAAACTTGGAGAAATGAAGTTCGCTCGTTCGCTTCTAACTGGTTGGCTTTGTTGATCTGATTGGTTGATCAGTTGCCGTTAACTTTGTAAGAAGTTCACGACTATAAAAAATTTGTAAATCTGAAAAGAGTTCAATTTTTTTTTGCAAAAACAACCGCAAAATTGATGAAAAATTATAAAAATGAAAAGAGTTCATGAATTTGGAAAGTTCATGAAATTTGAAAAAGCTCACAAATTAAAAAAAGGTTATGAAATTGGAATAAAAATCACAAAGTTTGGAAAAAAGATCTCGAATTTGGCAAAAGGTTCAGAGCTAAAAGTTCATGAAATTTGAGAAAAATAATTCACAAAATTTTTAAAAAAGTTCATGAGATTTGGAAAAAAGTTCATGAATTTAGGAAAAACAATTCAAAGCTAAAAGTTCAATGACTTGAAAAACGTTCATGAATTATAAAAATTAACACGCTAAAAATTTCATGAATTTGAGAAAAAGTTCACGGAATATAAGAAAGTTCACAAATTTAAATATTGTTCACACAAATGAAGCCAAAAAAGGAGAAAAACAAATAATAATAATAATAATAATAAGAAGAAGAAGAAGAAGAAGAAACAAAAAAGTAGAAGAAAAACTAAAACAAACAAGCAGGAAACCGAGAAAACCAGGATGAAAAAATAGAAAAAAATTAAACCTAAGGAAAAAGAGAAAAACCAAACCAACCAACCAACAACACAACAATCGAACGAACGATAAGCTAGCGAACGGAAAAAAAAAACAACAATGAAATGGGCAAGAAATGATAGGAGAGTAAAACCCTGCAGACAAGACGAGCCCAATTCTACGGGAACTCCTATCGGGCGCTTCAGGCGCCCGAATCTCTCCCTGGCGTACGCTACGGCGCCCGAACTAACCAACCAACACACAACAATCGAACGAACGAGAAGCTAGCGAACGAAAAAAAAAACAACGAAATGGGCAAGAAATGACGGGAGAGTAAAACCCTTGAGACGAGACAAGCCCAATTCTCCGGGAGCTCCTATCGGGCGCTTCAGGCGCCCGAACCTCTCCCTGGCACTCATTACGGCGCCCAATTGGACCGGCCCATGAATCCCGTTAAGCAGCAAGCACAGAAGCTCGCAAAAAATCGAAAAAAGATATCCACGATTCTGAAACACACGACCTTCGAGCTCAAGTACGAGTCCACTAGCCACTCGAGCTATCCTGTCGGTACTCATTAGTAACAACGGTAAATACGTAATAAAAGATGTCGCCCCGCTATTTTATGTCGCAGGTTTTTTTTGATTTTTTTCGAAAAAATTGTGAATTTCAAAAAGTTCCTGGATTTTGAAAAAAGTTCTTCATTTTGGAAGAAAATTTTACAAATTTGAAAAAAGTCCATTGATTTTAAAAAGCTCATCAAATTTGAAAAAATGTCTGTGGATTTTAAAAAGAAAAATCGTCAAATTTGGAAAACTTTCATCAAATTTGTAAAAAAATCATGGGTTTTGAAAAACGTTCATCTAAAATGGAAAAATGTTTATGTATTTTCAAGAAACATTCATCGAATTTGAAAAAAAGTTCATTGAATTTGAAAAAACGTTCATCGAAATTGAAAAAGAGTTAATGATTTTTTTAAAAGTTCATCAGATTTGAATAAGGTTCATTGAATCTGAAAAAAAATTCAACAAATTTGAAAGAAGTTCATCGAAATTGGAAAAAAATAATGATTTTTTTAAAGAGAGTTCATTGAATTTGAAAAAAAGTTCATCAAATTCGAAAAAAAATTACCAAATTTTAAAAAAAGTTCATAAATTTTGAGGAAAAAATTTCATGAATTTGAAACAAAACATCGAACCAAGAAGTCGAAAAATGAGAAAAAAAAACAGAAATGATAGACGAAAAAAAGGAAGAAGGAAAGAAGAGATAACAAAATGGTGAAAAGGATGTAAGTTAACAGATGAGGCAAGTTGGCGTTGTGGTTACCACTGCTTTGCTCAACGCGGAGGTCTAGTTCGATCCTCTACCCGGGGCTCCTTTGTTGCGTTTAGGAAAGAGGAGATGGGCCGGCCCAGCGGGGGAGCGCTTCAGACGCCCGTTTGCAAAATCCATGTTAATGGGCGCCTGAAGCGCCCAAATAGGAAACGCCCAATTCTCCGTCTGATGCATTCGCACAGGACGCTGGCATCTGGACCGGCCTATTTAGCAAGTTCTACTACTTCAGTGTTTGGAATTCTAGGTCTTTTCTCTAGTGTTTCTCAAAAAAATGTCTTTTTTTGGTTCTTTTCTTGGTCGGTTTTCTGTTGGTTTTTTATGCTGGTTTTTCACTATTTTATTTTTTTGCTATCTTCTTTCTGCTATATTTTTTGTTTTTTTCCTTTCATTTTTTCTGTTTATTTTAAATTTGCATAATTCAAAAAAGTTCATAAATTCACAATTTTAAAAAGTACTTAAAACTAAAAACTGATTGAATTTTGAAAATTTGTTTGCTTTCCCCAAAAATCGACCATATTTTCCAAAAAAATACTTTGAAATTTCTGATTTTTTTCGTTTCATAAATAAGTTCACAATTTAAAGATGTTTGCGTTTTTTTAATGTGCAAAAAAATGAAAAATATTCATACTTTATAGTTTTAGAGTTTCAGAAAATATTCTCATTATCAAATATTTTTCACAGGTCCAAACAATCTTCACTTTTTTGCAATTATTGTTCCGTGGTTTAAAAACTGTTCGTCTTTCTGAAAATTGTTTGCCTTTTTTCCAAAAAAAATCACATTTTAAAAACTATTCCTGATTTAAAATTGTTCAGGTCTTCCGAAAATGTTTGAAATGTAAATAATACTAAGAATAAAAAAATCACCTTTAAAACAATTGGAATTTTAAAAAATTGTTTGAGTTCTCAAAATATATATGTCAGTTGAAAAAAAGCATAGTTTTCAAGAAATGTTTCAATTTCTTAAAAATGTTTCAAATCTCGACGCTATAGTGTTATCTTAAATATTTCGCGCTTCCCATCATGACTAGAGGCCATCAGTTCTGTGGCTAGCCCGATGTTTCAATAGCGTGAGATGGCTAGTTCGATTCCTCGCTTAGTTGATCCTTTTTTTCGATTTTTACCTGGCACGGTACGGAAAAAAAGGTCGACGCGCTCATATCTCTACCTCTCTATCTCTACCTCTTACCTACTAATAAAGCAATTATTGCTTCTGGTCGTACGTCGTCAGCGTTTTTCCGAAAAAGCCCCTCTATTTCTTTGAAATAAACCCGCAATCCCTGTTTAAGTGGCACTCTAGAAAACGTTTAATTTTGCATAAAAACCCCTGGATTTATTAGAAATTTATGGCCACGACCCTTATCTCTTATTAGACTGGCTCACCACCGCGCGTTTGGCTGGTCGCAGCGGTCTGAGCTGGCGGGAGCCCACGGACGACGGCTTTGCTTACCGGCGGCGACCGGAGGCGAATGGGGCTGCCTCGGGAGATCCACTCAGGCGCGACAGGAGGCTCGAGGAGAGGGCCAGGCGTGGCTTGGCGTCTCCAAGAGCCTCGAGGCCGTCGCCGCCGGCGTCAGGCGTCCAAGTCAGTCGCGACGGCTCCGTCGTGCAAAGCTTTCGCCGGTCACCTTCCAGTCCGGCTGCGTAGTGATCGCGGCGCCGCCGCAGGAGGACACCACCTGGCAGGAACGACGCCCATGCGTCCAGCTCACCGTCGAAGTTGCCCTGTCCTCGGAAAGGCAGCGCCACTCCCCGTTGCACCTCCACTCGCCGAACAGCTGCGTCGTGTGCATGCTCGCCCAGGACCAGTCCCTGCTCAGATTCGAAAGACCATATGAATCAAAAAAGCAGCAGCAAAAAATTATCATTCAAGATCTGAATATAGATGGACGGTCTCGCGGATAAGAAAACTCGGGGCTCACCAGGGCAGCCGCACTGCACGGGCTACGATCCAAGCCGCCCCTCAAGCCATCCGAGATCTGGCCCGGAACGCCGCAGCAAGGCACCGGAGGAGGAAGGCGGGCTGGAAACGACCACGCCAATCCGAAGCCCGGAGCCCCGACGCAGATCCATGCGGCCCCGTCAAGCTGCCGCCGAGCTCGACCCTGAAGCAGACCACCGCTACCGCGGCTCCACCACAGGCCCAGCCAACCCCCCTCCCCCGCGCGCAAGCTCGGTAACCAGGAGCCCATATGCGGCCGCATCGCAACCGGCCGACGAACGCGAAGCATCCATCGGTCACGGGCGAGACGGCCTAGGAAATCGAATCGTCCAACTGCTGCGAATGGGGGCGGTCACATCGATGGAGGAGAAGAGAGAGATGGGGTCAACAGAACGAACTCCAGGGGCGGGAAGGGAGGGAGGGGCAGTGGCATAGCTGTAGGGTGGCGAGGGTGGTCCATGGAATTCAGCCCATTAGTATACTACTAGTCTGTAAAAAAGAAAAAGAAAAAAGCAAGCCCAACTCAGCCCATGTACACGTGAAGGATTGGCTCATTAGTCTCCGCGAACGTTCGTGTGTGCGCTGATTGATCGACACCAGAAGATGTTTCTATTTCTAAAAAAAAGACGTTTCTGATTCCCGTCGCATCGATCTTGCAGTTATGGAACCCTAGCGATGAGCGCCATCCGCCTTCGCCCCGCAGCCCCCGGTGCGCATCCGCCGGCCGACAGGGCACTCGTCGATGCGACGGACCGGCGGCCGGGCGAAGGACACTTGCTGGCGCCGGCAAACAGGCGGCCGGCAAAGCACGCACGCATGCACAACCTAGTTAGGTTGCGCAACACTTGTTCAGTTTTTCATCCTACTACAATCTGAAGTAAGATATTTTGTTCTCCTCTAATTCATAAATTCAAAGTGTAAATTTCTTTTGCTATGAAGATTTGAACAACTTAAGTTGAGATCTGAAGATATAGTTTGTTTTTGGTAATTGATAACTGATAAAGAGAACCGACTAATCATTAGGGATTTGTTCCAATTGATAGCTAATAAATTAATGTTTGTGTAGAATTGTTGCAAAATGAAGAGGACCAGGGACATAGCATCTCTTTTTATTGTGTTATATACATCGAACGAGATGCTTTCTTCAAAGTGAATGAAGGTGATATAATTGGTACTTTCATGGTTTTGGGAAGGCGTTATCCGACAAACAAGGTGTGCTATCTTCTTTTACGCGAATTTAAGGCGTAACCATGAATTCTATTATCATTTTAAAGACCTTATTGATATATGCTTTTGGACTATTCTGTATGTATATGTTGGTTTAGTTGAATTTGTGGTGCATTTTTTTTCCTGTCAATTGGACCACCCTGACATAAAATCCTAGCTACGCCACTGGGGAGGGGTGGTGCTTTGTGATGTGGAGGAGGGAAGAGAGAGGAGAACGCGGCACCATGGGCTGGAGTAGAAGGGCGCGTGGTGTGCTGTGTGCGAGAGCCACGGATAGAGAGAAGAGGAAGGAGAGAAGCACAGATGGGTGGGAAGGCGCTGGATGGATGGATAAAACAGACAAGGAGGAAGGAGAGCAGCACATGTCCACGGCTCCACACAATAGTAGTGGTCTCGATGAAGATTATTGTTGTGGGTTTTGCCTTTTTTTCAATGGCTGCACCGGCCAGAAGCTGCTGGAGAATGTCATGCATGCTAGCACTGTTTGTATTTTTTTAATGAGCACCGATATAATTACTTGTTGTTGTTTTTCTGTTACTATATAGTTTAATGTTCGAGCCTACAACATCTTATGAATACATCAGTGTATAGAATAAGTAAATGAGTGAAATATTGGAAATATATATTTCTACCCAAGAGTAAAGAGAATGTGACAACTAACAACGTTGCATCTTGAAATTTCCTTTTTCTTTTTGACAATCCACCCGAAATTTACCTGTGATGGGGAACATATAAAAGCTTGTTTTTTTATTGGTGACGATGACCAAGTTCAAATAGTGCAAAAGAAAAGAAACAAAATCTAATCTGACGTGGCCGGTGCCTGAAACAATATATATTTGTATCGGGTGCTATCTGATATATCTGGATGGAATATAGTTGCCCTAAGCTGACTTGGCCAGTGCAGGCGTACCCGTAAGCGAGCGGTCGAATATATTCCACCAGGTAGACGGTGTTGGCGTGGCTGGTTCTCTAATATTTTCCACATACAAGTTAAATAAGTTCAATTTGTTCACCAAGAGACAGATGCAAAGATAGAAGGGCCCCAGTTATGAAATATGGAAGACATAGAAGGACCCAGTTTCATACCAGACGAAAAATGTTGGGGCAGACGATTATCTTCCTTTAAGCAAATTCTACAAATTTATATTTCACTTGCTGCTTTGTAATCAGATCATGCATCTTGGTGAGTAACTTTAGTGATTTGATTTGCATAGATTTATACAAAGATTTGCTCATATTGAGAATCATGTGTAGTGGATTTTTTTTTTCTTGGGAAGCAAAGGTAGTAGATTTTGATCCAAACACAATAATAATTTTATTTCTCAATTGCTTGTGCAATATATGAAAATGGTTTCTATTTGATTGATAATATGGTGAAAACTTTATAAGTCAATGTCACATGTAATCGTTCAAGAGAACTCCAGAGCGGCGGAGAATGGCGAGCGACCCGTTCCCAACTCAGCCCCTCCCGGCGCCGGCCGCCGCGGCCACGCCGGCCACCACCCCCCTGCGCCTTCTGTTGCTGCTGCCCCCACCGGCTTGCCTGCCGCCGGACTTCACCCTGCAGGTGGTTCCTCTTCCTTCAGAAGCTGCGTCCCTGCCGGCGCAGTTGGGCGCCAGATCCAGTTCGCCGGTCCGGCGGTCGCCGCCTCCCGAAGGCCTGGGCTCGGTGCTTGCGCTGGAGGAATTGGTGCCGGAGACGCCGCTTGAGCCCCAGGGCGCCCAGCCGCAGATTGCATGCATCGTTGTCGTCCCGTCGCCTCGCAGCCATGGCGCCTCCTCCTCCTCCCGCAACGGCTCTTCGGCGGATGCAGGGCGTGATGTAGAGAAGACCGGCGAGGAATGGAAGCTCGTATGCTACCGGCGTGGCCCGTGCCCCCCGCCCCCTCCTACTCAGGCCACCCCTCGACGACCTCGATTGAAGCATATTAATGGTTGGGTCACCGAGCATGAGAGGAAGGAGGGAATCATTCTTGACCACTTCTCTAGCGTCATCGGAAAGACAAATGCTAGAAAAAAAGACTTCAATTGGGATCACTTTCATTTTGAGGATTGTGACCTTGGCAATCTTGATGATCCCTTCACACTGGAGGAAGTCCACAATGTCATCAAGCAAATGCCCAATGACAAGGCCCCCGGACCGGATGGGTTCACCGGATTGTTTTTCAAGTCATGTTGGGGCATTATTAAAGAGGATGTTATGCAGGTGATCCACCAATTTGGTAACCTCCATGTGGCCAATCTACATTTGGCTTAACTCAGCGAACATTGTGCTCTTGCCAAAGAAAGATGGGGCGGAGGGAATTGGTGACTACAGACCTATTAGCCTAATCCATGCCATAGCCAAGATCATTGCCAAGTTGCTTGCGGTCCGTCTTGGGCCTCATATGGACAAGCTTATCTCCAAGGCTCAAAGCGCTTTCATCAAGAAGAGAAGTATTCATGATAACTTCATGTATGTGCGTAATCTTGCTCGCTGGCTCCACAAAAGCAAAACTCCATCCATCCTTCTCAAGCTTGACATTCAGAAGGCTTTTGACTCCGTACGTTGGGATTACATTCTTGATCTCCTCCAACGAAGAGGCTTTCCTAGCAAATTTCGTGAGTGGATTGCGGCCCTCCTTTGCACATCCACTTCCCGAATTCTACTCAATGGTGTTCCCGGCCCACCTATTAAGCATGGCCAGGGCCTTCGCCAAGGAGACCCGTTCTCGCCTCTATTGTTCGTCATCGCCATTGACCCTCTCCAATAAGTGTTGGATTTGGCCACTGCTCATGGCTTACTCCATAAGATCAGAGGTCGTGGGGCTGTTTGTAGGACCTCACTCTATGTTGATGATGCAATGGTATTCATGGCCCCCATCAAACAAGATATGGACAACCTGTTGTCCATCTTGCACTGCTTTGGTAACGTCATCGGTCTAGAGACAAACTTACAAAAGAGCTCCTATGTCCCCATCCGGTGTAGCAACCGCAACCTAGGAGAGATCCTCCATAACTTGCCGGCGACCCGAGCTCACTTTCCCATCCGTTACTTGCGCCTACCCCTATCCATATGGCAACTCAAGAGAGCAGATTTTTAATTCCTTGAAGATAAGGTTGCCGCAAGGCTGGTACCTTGGGATGGGCAGAACGTCACCACTACGGGTCGTGGTAGCCTTGTCAAGTCGGTGCTCACCTCGCAAGTCATCTACCATGCCACTCCACTTATCATCCCACCACCCATAATAAAGAGCATCAACAAAATCGAGAGGGCTTTCCTTTGGGCGGGAACAGACAAAATCACCGGCGCAAAGTGCAAGGTTAATTGGGCTACTGCGTGTCGACCAAAGCATCTTGGTGGATTTGGTGTGCTCGACCTTGACAAGTTTGCTCGGGCCTTGTGTTTGCGTTGGCTTTGGTATGAGTGGAAAGACCCTGGCAAGCTTTGGGTGGGTATGGGGAACCCATGCGACAAGGTGGACATCAACCTATTCTACGCCTCTACCATCATCTCAATTGGCAATGGTGCCATTGCCCCCTTTTGGGGTTCCCCTTGGCTCAATGGAAAGAAACCGAAGGACATTGCTCCTCTCATTTACTTGGCCTCCTCGCGAAAAAATTGGAAAGTCAAGGAGGCCTTGGTGGATGATGCTTGGATTCGCAAGATAAACCTCAATATGATTCTGACCATGGAGCACCTTAGGCAATTTCTCACACTTTGGGAGCAAATTCGCCACACCCACCTACGCGAGGATGCCATCGACGAGATGGTTCGGAAGCACTCAACAAGTGGTTTTTATTCGTCGGCATCGGCTTATCACGCACAATTCATTGGATCTATGGGCACCACCTTCCACTGCTACATTTGGGGAGCTTGGGCTCCGCCGAAGGTGAAATTCTTTGCTTGGCTTGCAACCCGTAATAGGATTTGGACGGCTGACAGACTCGTTAGGAGGGGTTGGCAAAATTGTGGACTGTGTCCGCTTTGCCAGCGTGTGCAAGAAAATGGAGCCCATCTTTTCTATAAGTGTCGCTTCCCTTTAGGATTTGGAACCTCATCAAAAATTGGCTTGGTCTCCACATGACTGACATGGCAAATTGGGACAATTTGCACTCTCTCTCGCTTTGGTGGAGAAACATGTCTGGATGCAACATCCCCAATAGAAAGGCCATGGCATCCCTCACTATGCTAGTTGGGTGGACCATTTGAAATGAGAGAAACACTCGTATATTCAGGCACAAGTCAACACCTACGCCGGTCATCTTTGACACCATCAAAAGAGAAGCTAGACTTTGGATTACTGCGGGTGCACACAAATTGGGTAACATAATGCCGGGAGAGTAATGGACCTCATGTAATATGTGTGGTGTAACAAACAAACTCTATTCTCCTTCTTAATTAATGGATGAGCCAAAGCTTATGCCTCCGTTTCGAGAAAAAAAATGTCACATGTAAATATAAATCATATTATTTTTTGTTTTCAAGGATCAACATTGCATGACAGTAGTTTCACACCAAAGGAAAGGTGATCAAACAAACTCTCAAATTTATTTTATAGTATCCATTGCAACACAAGGGACCTTTTTGCAAGCACAATTTTCATGAACAACAGATGTGTTTTGCACATAATTGAATACACATCAATTTTTCTCTCGTTGCAACGCACGGGTATTTGTGCTAGTAGACACAACAAATGCGTCATATGGGACTTCATCTCACGTGAAGCAAGATATAGCTCTCCTGTAGAGTAGCCAACAAATCGGCTATCACGATTGTATGCGCTGGGCCATTTAGCCTTTTTTTATCAACAGCTGGGCCATTTAGCTGATCATGGTTCTTTCGCTGCATGAGTAAAATGGCTTCCTACTTTAGGGTCGCCTGCTGGGCCGCCTACTGACATCACATTGATGTCACCCACGTATTGTATTTTCGTTTTTTGCCTTACTTTTATTCTATTGTTTATATTTTGGAATATTATATATATGCTACAAAAATATTTTACCTGTATTTCTAAATATTGTATATACATATATAAATATACATAACTCATTTGTACATAAAATGTTTGTAAAATACACGTGCCAACTTAAAAAATGTTTATACAATGTACAAAGAATATTCACGTAACTAAAAAATGTTTTGTACAGAAAGAAAAGTGTATGTACCATTATAAAATGTTCATGAGTTTAAAAAATGTTCTCTGCCATTCGAAAAAAATTGTATATACTGTAAAAAAATAAGTGCATGCCTCAAAATAATGTTTGTACCATTAAAGAATGCATGTGGCATTTTAAATAAAATTTTCGATGATTAATATTTTTTCATGGCATTTAAAATTATATACTGTATTTTTTTGTTTCTCTAGGTTAAAAAAGGTTTATTTTCATTAAAAAATATGAAACATGTATTCGGAAAACATGTTACAATGTATTAAAAAATGTGTAAAAACTTGTATTTGGAAAAAATGTAAATCATGTATTTGAAAATGTACAAAGTGTCTCATAAAGATATTTCACATGTGCTCTAAAAATGTACATTGTGTACATTAAAAAAGGACATGTGTGGAAAAAAACAAAAAATCACTGAAAACAGACAAAGAAGCAAAAAATAGAAGCAACGAAACCGAAGAACGCGTAGAAAAACAATAAGAAACAAAAGAAAACCAAAGAATAACAAGGAAAGGAAAACAACCAATGAGAAAACGAAAAAGCAAAGAAAAAAAAGGAAAAACCGAATAGAACCGATGAAAAAACAAATAAACCAAAATAAAAGGAAAAAGAAAAAAACACCTAGAAAACAAAACCTAGACGAACCTACAGCCCACAACGAATGAAACCTTGCTACTAGACCAGCCCGCTATCTCGTAAGATTGACATGTTTCTTGTGCACATGGGTTGATGATATTGTTCAGAAGGAAAAAATGTTCGAAACATCTCAACGTCGTCATGGGGACGATATTCTCACGAAGCATTGCGTGTATAGCTAACTTGGCGAAATACCAGCAACAGTCGGCTTCACATGCACGCTAATGCTATTATATTTGTCTGAATTGTGTCTAATATGGTATACAAGGTAGGTTACTCAATTGGACTCATATTACTGTGTTTAGATAAGATAAGAGTCCCGTCCTAATAGGACACTTGTAATTTAACCCTTTTATGTAATATATGGGGATAGACATACGATGTAAACTATGTAGCACAGACACACAAGAAGAGCCGGCGGTGTGTGCAGACGCTCGGGTGGCAGGCGTGCCATATCTTGACGGTGTTACAAGGAGGAGTGCCCGTAGGTCCCGAGGATGTAGTCAATGTTTGGTGAACCTCGTTAACAAAACAAGGTGTCATGTGTCGTGTCATTATTTGGTCCTCAAATGATCGACTATGCACCTCCAATTATTCTAACAAGTCCTGTCATGAGCTAGGTTCTTTCCAAGGTGGAAGATACCGTCGTTGGAGTTCTCCCAGGAGGGATTTAAGAAGCGAACAATTCAGCGGTTGTAATCTTCTCGAGATGATCAAGGAGGGGCACCGATCAAGACTCATCTCGGCGAGTTCGGTAAGTCTTGGAATCGTCTGATACTTGTAGGTGCGTACAACCACTGCAGTGGATGCAGTTCGGCAGTGAGATGTGTCCAGGGCATTTAGCTTACTGGTGCTCGAAGGTGATGCTACTGGGCCAACCCAACAAAATTTTAATCGATCGCACGGGACTCGAATGACACGGGAAGTTCGCTTTCTTGCTTCTAACTGGTTGGCTGGTTGACCAATTGACTGGTTGATGATACGTCTTCGTCGTATCTATAATTTTTTATTGTTTCATGCCAATATTCTATAACTGTCATATACTTTTGGTAACAATTTATATGATTTTGTTGGACTAACATATTGATCCAGTGGCTAGTGCCAGTTCTTGTTTGTTGCATGTTTTTTGTTTCGCAGCAAATCCATATCAAACAGAGTCAAAACATGATAAAAGCTTACGAATATTTTTTTGGAATATATGTGAATTTTGGGAAGTGAAATCAACGGAAAGCGGTGCCTGAGGGGCCCACAAGCCCTAGGGGCGCGCCCCCTGATACGTCCGTTTTGCATCATGTTTACCTACTATTATTTATAATGTTTTTATGCATAATAATGCTTTTTGGAGTAATTCTAATGCATTTTCTCTCCTAATTTGCAAGATACACACAAAGAGGGAGAATTTCGGCAGCTGAAAATCTGGACCTGGAAAAGCTATGTCAGGCCACCTATTCTGCACAACTCCAAAATGGGCTGAAACTTCACGAGGATTTTTTATGGAATAAATAAGAAATACTGGAGCAAATAACCACCGGAGGGGGCCAGCTGGTGAGCACAAGACACGAGGGCGCGCCCTGGTGGGTTGTAGTCAGCCCAGCCCACCTTTGGTGCCCATCTTCTGGTATATAAGTCATTTTGACCTAGAAAAAATAAGGGGAGGACTTTCGGGACGGAGCGCCACCGTCTCGAGGCGGAACTTGGGTAGAAGCACTTTTGCCCTCCGGCGAAGCGATTTCGTCGAGGGAACTTCCCTCCCGGAGGGAGAAATCATCATCATTATCATCACCAACAACTCTCCCATCTTGGGGAGGGCAATCTCCATCAACATCTTCAACAACACCATCTCCTCTCAAACCCTAGTTTATCCTTGTGTTCAATCTTTGTACCCGAACTATAGATTGGTGCTTGTGGGTGACTAGTAGTGTTGATTACATCTTATAGTTGATTACTATATGATTTATTTGGTGGAAGATTATATGTTGAGATCCATTATGCTATTTAATACCCCTATGATCTTGAGCATGTTTATCACTTATGAGTAGTTACTTTTGTTCTTGAGGTCATGGGAGAAATCATGTCAACTTGATATGTGTCCGATATTTTGATAGTACGTATGTTGTGATTCCCTTAGTGGTGTCATGTGAACGTCGACTACATGACACTTCACCATATTTGGGACTAAGGGAATGCATTGTGGAGTAGTTATTAGACGATAGGTTGCGAGAGTGACAGAAGCTTAAACCCTAGTTTATGCGTTATTCCGTAAGGGACCGATTGGATCCAAAAGTTTAATGCTATGGTTAGAATTTATTCTTAACTTTTCTCGTAGTTGCGGATACTTGCGAGGGGGTTAATCATAAGTAGGAGGTTTGTTCAAGTAAGAACATCACCTAAGCACCGGTCCATCCACATATCAAATTATCAAAGTAGCGAACACAAATCGAATCAACATGATGAAAGTGACTAGATGACATTCCTGTGTAACCTCAAGAACGCTTTGCTTATTATAAGAGACCATTTTGGTCTGTCCTTTGCCTCAAAAGGATTGGGCTACCTTGCTTCACTTTTGTTACTATTATCATTACTTTCTCGTTACAAATTATCTTGTTATCAAACTACTCTGTTACTTACAATTTTAGCACTTGCGGACATTACCTTGCTGAAAACCACTTGTCATTTCCTTCTGCTCCTCGTTGGTTTCGACACTCTTACTTATCGAAAAGACTACAATTGATCCCATATACTTGTGGGTTATCAAGGCTATTTTCTGGCGCCGTTGCCGAGGAGTGAAGCGCTCTCAGTAAGTGGAAATTGGTAAGGAAAAATTATTACTACGTGCTGAAATTTATTGTCACTTGTTACTATGGAAAACAATCCTTTGAGGGGTTTGTTCGGGGGAAAATTTTGTTTTTGCCACTCTAGATTTTGCCAATTTTCCTTATGCCACTCTATATTTTGACATTTCAGTATTGCCACTCTTAGCTTTTGAAAAATATCACAATTGCCATTATGTGGCAATAGCAAATTAATTTTATTTCACTTTTGCCACTCTAGCTTTTGACAATGTATCACAATTGCCACTCTAATTTATTTTGGTTTTGCCACGGAATGGCAATTGTGATAATTGTCAAAAGCTAAGAGTGGCAGAACTGAAATGTCAAAATCTAGAGTGGCATAAAGAAAATTGGCAAAATCTAGAGTGGCAAAAACAAAAATTTCCCGTTGTTCGGGGTATCTTCACGTCGATCGGAACCACAATTAGTTACCTCTCAACCTACTGCACCTACTGAAAATATTGAATATGAAATTCCTTCGGGTATGATAGAACAACTCCTAGCTAATCCTTATGCAGGAGATGAAACCGAACATCCTGATATGCACTTGATATATGTGGAAGAAAATTGTGGATTGTTTAAGCTTGCAGGTTTACCCAGAGATGAAGTTAAGAAGAAGGTTTTCCCTTTATCTTTGAAGGGAAAAACATTGGCATGGTATATTCTATGCGATGATATTGGATCTTGGAATTGGAATCGATAGAAATTGGAGTTTCACCAAAAAAATATCCTATGCATCTAGTTCATCATGATCGGAATTATATATATAATTTTTGGCATCATGAAGGAGAAAGTATCGGTCTAGCTTGGGGGAGGCTTAAGTCAATGTTATATTCATGCCCCAATCATGAGCTCTCAAGAGAAATTATTATTCACAACTTCTATGCACGGCTTTCTCGTGATGATCAATCCATGCTCGATACTTCTTGTACCGGTTCATTTATGAAGAAGACTATTGAATTCAGGTGCGATCTTTTAGAAATAATTAAACGCAACTCTGAAGATTGGGAACTCGAGAAGGTAAAGAGTCAGGTATTAAGCTTAAGTATGATTGTGTTAAATCTTTTATGATACCGATGCTTTTCAAAAGTTTAGCACTAAATATGGACTTGACTTTGAGATAGTAGCCTCCTTTTGTGAATCATTTGCTACTCATGTTGATCTCCTAAGGAGAAGTGGTTTACATATCACCTACCTATTGCAGAAGAAATTAAAGAACCGGTACTAGCTAAAGAGGAAACTATTATTTACAATGTTGATCCAGTTGTTCCTACTGCTTATACTGAAAACCCACCTTTCCCTGTTAGGATCAAGGAACATGCTAAAGTTTCAACTATGGTCAACAAAAGTTATATTAGAACACCTAAACCTGATGAACAAATCAAAGTAGAACCTAGTGTTGCTATGGTTAAGGATCTCCTGGAAGAAAATATAGATGGGCATGTTATTTACTTATGTGAAGAAGCTGCTAGAATTGCCAAACCCGATAAAACAGATAAACATGGACCTGTTGTTGGCATGCCTGTTGTCTTAGTTAAAATAGGAGATCACTGTTATCATGGTTTATGCGACATAGGTGCTAGCGTGAGTGATATTCCCTTTACTTTATAGTAAGAAATTATGAATGACATAGCACCCGCAGAGATAGAAGACATAGATGTTACTATTAAACTTGCTAATAGAGATATTATATCACCAATTGGGATTGTTAGAGATGTTGAAGTCTTCTGTGGGAAAATAAAATTGTTGGAGAACGCAGTATTTCAAAAAAATTCCTACGATCATGCAAGATCTATCTAGGAGACGCATAGCAAAGACGTGGAGAGTGTGTCCATGTACCTTCGTAGAACGAAAGCAGAAGCGTTTAGTAACGCGGTTGATGTAGTCGAACGTCTTCACAATCCAACCGATCCTAGCACCGAACGTACGGCACCTCCGTGTTCAGCACACATTCATCACGATGACATCCCTCGAGCTGTTGTTCCAGTTGAGGACGAGGGAGAGTTCTGTCAGCACGATGGCGTGGCGACGGTGATGATGAAGTTACCGCCGCGGGGCTTTGCCTAAGCACTACGATGATATGACCGAGGTGGTAAACTGTGGAGGGGGCACCACACACGGCTAAGAGATTGCATGTTGTCCCTTTGGGGTGCCCCTCGCCTCCGTATATAAAGGGGGGAGGAGAGGAGGCCGGCCCCCTAGGGGCGCGCCAAGTGTGGGGAGTCCTACTAGGACTCCCTAGTGCTAGTAGGATTCCCCTCTCCTTTTTTCCTTTTCCGG
>NC_041386.1:132809978-132825049 GCF_002162155.2 Triticum dicoccoides | reverse complement strand
CGGTAACCCCCGGTACTCCGAAACTTCCTGAAACCATTCCGGTGTCCGAATGCAACCTTCCAATATATGAATCTTTACCTCTCAACCATTTCGAGACTCCTCATCATGTCCGTGATCTCATCCGAGACTCCGAACAAACTTCGGTCATCAAATCACATAACTCATAATACAAATCATCATCGAATGTTAAGAGTGCGAACCCTACGGGTTCGAGAACTATGTAGACATGACCGAGACACATCTCCCGTCAATAACCAATAGCAGAACCTGGATGCTCATATTGGTTCCTACATATTCTACGAAGATCTTTATCAGTCAAACCGCATAACAACATACGTCATTCCCTTTGTCATCGGTATGTTACTTGCCCGAGACTCGATCGTCAGTATCATCATACCTAGTTCAATCTTGTTACCGGAAAGTCTCTTTACTCGTTCCATAATGCATCATCTCGTAAATAACTCATTAGTCACATTTCTTGCAAGGCTCATAGTGATGTGCATTACCGAGAGGGCGCAGAGATACCTCTCTGATACACGGACTGACAAATCCTAATCTCGATCTATGCCAACTCAACAAACACCATCCGAGACACCTGTAGAGAATCTTTATAATCACCCAGTTACGTTGTGACATTTGACAGAACACAAGGTGTTCCTCCAGTATTCGGGAGTTGCATAATCTCATAGTCAGAGGAACATGTATAAGTCATGAAGAAAGCAATAGCAATAAAACTAAATGATCATTATGCTAAGTTAATGGATGGGTCTTGTCCATCACATCATTCTCTAATGATGTGACCCCGTTCATCAAATGACAACACATGTCTATGGTCAGGAAACTTAACCATATTTGATTAATGAGCTAGTCAACTAGAGGCATACTAGGGACACTCTGTTTGTCTATGTATTCACACATGTACTAAGTTTCCAGTTGATACAATTCTAGCATGAATAATAAAAATTTATCATGATATAAGGAAATATAAAATAAAAACTTTATTATTGCCTCTAGCGCATATTTCCTTTAGTCTCCCACTTGCACTAGAGTCAATAATCTAGTTCACATCGCCATGTGATTTAACACTAATAGTTCACATCTTTATGTGATTAACACCCATAGTTCACATCACCATGTGATCAACACCCAAAGGGTTTACTAGAGTCAATAATCTAGTTCACATCGCTATGTGATTAACACCCAAAGAGTACTAAGGTGTGATTATGTTTTGCTTGTGAGAGAAGTTTATTCAATGGGTCTGGCACATTTAGATCCGTATGTATTTTGCAATTTTCTATGTCTACAATGCACTGCATAGAGCTACTCTAGCTAATTGCTCCCACTTTCAATATGTATCCAAATTGAGACTTAGAGTCATCTAGATTGGTGTCAAAGCTTGCATTGACGTAACTCTTTACGACGAACTCTTGATCACCTCCATAACCGAGAAATATCTCCTTAGTCTTCTAAGGATAATTTTGACCGTTGTCCAGCGATCTACTCCTGGATCACTATTGTACCCCTTTGCCAAACTCATGGCAAGGTACACAATAGGTTTGGTATTCAACATGGCATACTTTATAGAACCTATGACTGAGGCATAGGGAATGACTTTCATTCTCTTTCTATATTCTGCCGTGGTTGGGTTTTGAGTCTTACTCAACTTCACATCTTGCAACACATGCAAGAACTCCTTCTTTGACTGTTCCATTTTGAACTACTTCAAAATCTTGTCAAGGTATGTTCTCATCGAAAAATATTATCAAGCGTCTTGATCTATCTCTATAGATCTTGATGCTCAATATGTAAGCAGCTTCACCGAGGTCTTTCTTTGAAAAACTCCTTTCAAACACTCCTTTATGCTTTCTAGAAAATTCTACATCATTTCCGATCAACAATATGTCATTCACATATACTTATTAGAAAGGTTGTAGTACTCCCACTCACTTTCTTGTAAATACAGGCTTCACTACAAGTCTGTATAAAACTATATGGTTTGATCAACTCATCAAAGTGTATATTCCAACTCCGAGATGCTTGCACCAGTCCATAGATGGATTACTGGAGCTTGCACATTTTGTTAGCACCTTTAGGAATGACAAAACCTTCTGGTTGTATCATATACAACTCTTCTTTAATAAATCCATTAAGGAATGCAGTTTTGACATCCATTTGTTAGATTTCATAAAATGTGGCAATTGCTAACATGATTCGGACAAACTTTAAGCTTCGATACGAGTGAGAAAATCTCATCGTAGTCAACACCTTGAACTTGCCAAAAACCCTTTTTCGACAAGTCGAGCTTTGTAGATAGTAACACTACTATCATCGTCTGTCTTCCTCTTCAAGATCCATTTATTCTAAATGGCTTGCCGATCAACGGGCAAGTCCACCAAAGTCCACACTTTGTTCTCATACATGGGTTCTATCTCAGATTTCATGGCCTCAAGCCATCTGTCGGAATCTGGGCTCATCATCGCTTCCTCATAGTTCGTAGGTTCATCATGGTCTAGTAACATGACTTCGAGAAAAGGATTACTATACCACTCTGGTGCGGACCGTACTCTGCTTGACCTACGAGGTTCGGTAGTAACTTGATCTAAAGTTTCACGATCATCATCATTAACTTCCTCACTAATTGGTGTAGGCATCACTGGAACTGATTTCTGTGATGAACCATTTTCCAATTCGAGAGACGGTACAACTACCTCATCAAGTTCTACTTTCCTCCCACTCACTTCTTTCAAGAGAAACTCCTTCTCTAGATAGGATCCATTCTTAGCAACAAAGATCTTGCCTTCAGATCTATGATAGAAGGTATACCCGACAATTTCTTTTGGGTATCCTATGAAGACACACTTCTCCGATTTGGGTTCGAGCTTATCAGGCTAAAACTTTTTCACATAAGCATCTCAACCCCAAACTTTAAGAAATGACAACTTAGGTTTCTTGCCAAACCATAGTTCATATGGTGTCGTCTCAATGGATTTAGATGGTGCCCTATTTAACGTGAATGCAGTTGTCTCTAATGCAAAACACCAAAACGATAGTGGTAAATCAGTAAGAGACATCATAGATCGCACCATATCCAATATAGTACGGTTATGACATTCGGACACACCATTACGCTGTGGTGTTCTAGGTGGGGTGAGTTGTGAAGGCCAAACTCGTAACTCAAATATTCGCCTCCGCAATCAGATTAGAGAAACTTCATTTTCTTGTTACGATGATTCTCAACTTCACTCTGAAATTCTTTGAACTTTTAAAATGTTTCAGACTTGTGCTTCATCAACTAGATATATCCATATATGCTCAAATCATCTGTGAAGGTCAGAAAATAATGATACCCGCCGCGAGCCTCAACACTCATCGGACCGCATACATCGGTATGTATTATTTCCAATAAGTCAGTGGCTCGCTCCATTGTTCCAGAGAACGGAGTCTTAGTCATCTTGCCCATGAGGCATGGTTCGCAAGCATCAAATGATTCATAATCAAGTGATTCGAAAAGTCCATTTGCATGGAGTTTCTTCATGCGCTTTACACCAATTTGATAAAAACAATAGTGCCACAAATATGTTGCACTATCATTATCAACTTTGCATCTTTTGGCATCAATATTATGAATATATGTATCACTACGATCGAGATTCAATAAACCATTTCCATTGGGTGTATGACCATAGAAGGTTTTATTCATGTAAACAGAACAATAATTATTCTCTGACTTAAATGAATAACCGTATCGCAATAAACATGATCCAATCATATTCATGCTCAACGCAAACACCAAATAACATTTATTTAGGTCCAACACTAATCCCGAAGATAGAGGGAGTGTGCGATGGTGATCTTATCAACCTTGGAATCACTTCCAACACACATCGTCACCTTACCCTTAAGTAGTCTCTGTTCATTTTGCAACTCCTGTTTCGAGTTACTAATCTTAGCAACTGAACCGGTATCAAATACCCTGGGGTTACTATGAACACTAGTAAAGTACACGTCAATAACATGTATATCAAATATACCTTTCACTTTGCCATCCTTCTTATCCGCCAAGTATTTGGGGTAGTTCTGCTTCCAGTGACCATTCCCTTTGCAGTAGAAGCACTCAGTTTCAGGCTTAGGTCTAGCTTTGGGTTTCTTCACGGGAGTGGAAATTCTTTCTTGAAGTTCCCTTTCTTTCCCTTGCCCTTTTACTTGAAACTAGTGGTCTTGTCAACCATCAACACTTGATGCTTTTCTTGATTTCTACCTTCGCCGATTTCAACATCACGAAAAGCTCGGGAATCGTTTTCGTCATCCCTTGCATATTATAGTTCATCACGAAGTTCCAATAACTTGGTGATAGTGACTAGAGAACTCTGAGAATAATTAACTATCTTATCTGGAAGATTAACTCCCACTTGATTCAAGCGATTGTAGTACTTAGACATTCTGAGAACATGCTCACTGGATGAGCTATTCTCCTCCATCTTGTAGGCAAAATACTTGTCAGAGGTCTCATACCTCTCGACTCGGGCATGAGTCTGAAATACCAATTTTAGCTCTTGGAACATCTTATATGATCCTTGGCGTTCGAATTTTTTTTGAAGTCCCAGTTCTAAGCCTTAAAGCATGGCGCACTAAACTATCAAGTAATCATCATACCGAGCTTGCCAAACGTTCATAGTGTCTGCATCTGCTCCTGCAATAGGTCCATCACCTAGCGGTGCATCAAGGACATAATTCTTCTGTGCAGCAATGAGGATAATCCTCGGATCATGGATCCAGTCCGCATCATTGCTACTATCATCTTTCAACTTATTTTTCTCTAGGAACATATCAAAAATAAAAGGAGAGCTATAACATGAGATATTGATCTACAACATAATTTGCAAATACTATCAGGACTAAGTTCATGATAAATTAAAGTTCAATTAATCATATTACTTAAGGACTCCCACTTAGATAGACATCCCTCTAGTCATCTAAATGATCGCGTAATCCATATCAACTAAACCATGTCCGATCATCACGTGAGATGGAGTAGTTTTCAATGGTGAACATCTCTATGTTGATCATATCTACTATATGATTCACGTTCGACCTTTCGGTCTCAGTGTTCCGAGGCCATATCTTCATATGCTAGGCTCGTCAAGTTTAACCTAAGTATTCCACGTATGCAAAACTGGCTTGCACCCGCTATATGTGAACGCAGAGCTTATCACACCCGATCATCACGTGGTGTCTCGGCACAAGAACTGTAGCAACGGTGCATACTCAGGGAGAACACTTATACCTTGAAATTTAGTGAGGGGTCATCTTATAATGCTACCGATGTACTAAGCAAAATAAGATGCATAAAGGATAAACATCACATGCAATCAAAATATGTGACATGATATGGCAATCATCATCTTGTGCCTTTGATCTCCATCTCCAAAGCACCGTCATGATCTCCATCATCACCGGCATGACACCATGATCTCCATCATCTTGATCTCTATCAATGTGTCGTCACATGGTCGTCTCGCCAACTTTTGCTTTTGCAACTATTGCTATCGCATAGCGATAAAGTAAAGCAATTATATGGCGCTTGCATCTTATGCAATAAAGAGACAACCATAAGGCTCCTGCCAGTTGCCGATAACTTTTACAAAACATGATCATCTCATACAACAATTTATATCTTATCACTCCTTGACCATATCACATCACAACATGCCCTGCAAAAACAAGTTAGACGTCCTCTACTTTGTTGTTGCAAGTTTTACGTGGATGCTACGGGCTTCTAGCAAGAACCGTTCTTACCTACGCATCAAAACCACAACAATTTTTCGTCAAGTGTGCTGTTTGAACCATCAACAAGGACCAGCCGTAGTCAAACTCGATTCAACTAAAGTTCAAGAAATGGACACCCGCCAGCCACCTGTGTGCGAAGCACGTCGGTAGAACCAGTCTCATGAACGCGGTCATGTAATGTCGGTCCGGGTCGCTTCATCCAACAATACCGCCGAATCAATGTAAGACGTGGGTGGTAAGTAGTATGACTATTATCGCCCACAACTCATTGTGTTCTACTCGTGCATATATCATCTACGCATAGACCTGGCTAGGATGCCACTGTTGGAGAACGCGGTATTTAAAAATTTTCCTACGATCACACAAGATCTATCTAGGAGATGCATAGAAACAAGACGAGGAGAGTGTGTCCACGTACCCTCGTAGACCGAAAGCGGAAGCGTTTAGTAACGCGGTTGATGTAGTCGAACATCTTCACGATCCAACCAATCCTAGCACCGAACGTACGGCACCTCCGTGTTCAGCACACGTTCAACATAATGACGTCCCCCGAGCTCTTGATCCAGTTGAGGACGAGGGAGAGTTCCATCAGCACGACGACATGGCGACGGTGATGATGAAGTTACCGGTGCAGGGCTTCGCCTAAGCACTACGATGATATGACCAAGGTGGTAAACTATGGAGGGGAGCACCGCACACGGCTAAGAGATTGTCTGTTTGTCCCTTTGGGGTGCCCCCGCCTCCGTATATAAAGGGGGAGGAGAGGAGGCCGGCCCCCTAGGGGCATGCCAAGTGTGGGGAGTCCTACTAGGACTCCCTAGTCCTAGTAGGATTCCCCTCTCCTTTTTCCTTTTCTGGAGTAGCAAAGGGGGAAAGAGAGAAGGAGTAGGAGAGGGAAGGGGGGGGGGGCGCCCCCACCCCTTGTCCAATTCGGATTGGCAAAGGGGGGGCACCTCGTTGGCCGGCCCTCTCTCCTCCACTAAGGCCCATGATGGCCCATTAACTTCCCGAGGGGGGTCCGGTTGAAGGAAATATGCCCTAGAGGCAATAATAAAGTTATTATTTTATTTCCTTATATCATGATAAATGTTTATTATTCATGCTAGAATTGTATTATCCGGAAACATAATACTTGTGTGAATACATAGACAAACTAAAACGTCACTAGTGTGCCTCTACTTGACTAGCTCGTTAATCAAAGATGGTTATGTTTCCTAAACCATAGACATGTGTTGTCATTTGATTAACGGGATCACATCATTAGGAGAATGATGTGATTGACATGACCCATTCCATTAGCTTAGCACCCGATCGTTTAGTATGTTGCTATTGCTTTCTTCATGACTTATACATGTTCCTATGACTATGAGATTATGCAACTCCCGTTTGCCGGAGGAACACTTTGTGTGCTACCAAACGTCACAACGTAACTGGGTGATTATAAAGGAGTTGTACAGGTGTCTCCAAAGGTACATGTTGGGTTGGCGTATTTCGAGATTAGGATTTGTCACTCCGATTGTCGGAGAGGTATCTCTGGGCCCTCTCGGTAATGCACATCACATGAGCCTTGCAAGCATTGCAACTAATGAGTTAGTTGCGAGATGATGTATTACGAAACGAGTAAAGAGACTTGCCGGTAACGAGATTGAACTAGGTATTGAGATACCGACGATCGAATCTCGGGCAAGTAACATACCGATGACAAAGGGAACAAAGTATGTTGTTATGCGGTCTGACCGATAAAAGATCTTCGTAGAATATGTGGGAGCCAATATGAGCATCCAGGTTCCGCTATTGGTTATTGACCGGAGATATGTCTCGGTCATGTCTACATTGTTCTCGAACACGTAGGGTCCGCACGCTTAATGTTACGATGACAGTTTCATTATGAGTTTATATATTTTGATGTACCGAAGTTTGTTCGGAGTCCCGGATGTGATCACGGACATGACGAGGAGTCTTGAAATGGTCGATACATGAAGATTGATATATTGGAAGCCTATGTTTGGACAATGGAAGTGTTCCGGGTGAAATCGGCATTTTACCGGAGTACCGGGAGGTTACCGGAACCCCCGGTAACCTAATGGGCCTTAATGGTCCTAGTGGAGGAAGAGGAGAGGAGGCCTAGGGGCTGCCGCGCGCCCCTCCCCCCAAGTCCGAATTGGACAAGGAGGGGGGCGGCGCCCCCCTTTCCTTTCTTCCCTCTCCTCCTTCCCCCCAAGTCCTAATCCAACTAGGGAAAGGGTGGGAGTCCTACTCCCGGTAGGAGTAGGACTCCTCCTGCGCGCCTCCTCCTAGGGCCGGCCGCACCCCCCTTGGCTCCTTTATATACGGGGGCAGGGGGCACCCCTGTACACACAAGTTGATCTCTAAGATCGTTCTCTTAGTCGTGTGCGGTGCCCCTTCCACCATAGTCCTCGATAATATTGTAGTGGTGCTTAGGCGAAGCCCTGCGACAGTAGAACATCAAGATCGTCACCATGGCATCATGCTGATGGAACTCTTCCCCGGCACTTTGCTGGATCGGAGTCCGGGGATCGTCATCGAGCTAAACGTGTGCTAGAACTCGGAGGTGCTGTAGTTTCGGTGCTTGATCAGTCGGGCCGTGAAGACGTACGACTACATCAACCGCGTTGTCATAACGCTTCTGCTATTGGTCTACAAGGGTACGTATATCACACTCTCCCCTCTCGTTGCTATGCATCACCATGATCTTGCGTGTGCGTAGGAATTTTTTTGAAATTACTACGTTCCCCAACAGTGGCATCCGAGCCTAGGTTTTATGTGTTGATGTTATATGCACGAATAGAACACAAGTGATTTGTGGGCGATATAAGTCATACTGCTTACCAGCATGTCATACTTTGGTTCGGCGGTATTGTTGGACGAAGCGGCCCGGACCGACATTACGCGTACGCTTACGCGAGACCGGTTCTCCCGACGTGCTTTGCACAAAGGTGGCTAGCGGGTGTCAGTTTCTCCAACTTTAGTTGAACCGAGTGTGGCTACGCCCGGTCCTTGCGAAGGTTAAAACAGCATCAACTTGACAAACTATCGTTGTGGTTTTGATGCGTAGGTAAGATTGGTTCTTGCTTAAGCCCGTAGCAGCCACATAAAAACTTGCAACAACAAAGTAGAGGACGTCTAACTTGTTTTTGCAGGGCATGTTGTGATGTGATATGGTCAAGACATGATGCTAAATTTTATTGTATGAGATGATCATGTTTTGTAACTGAGGTATCGACAACTGGAAGGAGCCATATGGTTGTCGCTTTATTGTATGCAATGCAATTGCGCTGTAATGCTTTACTTTATCACTAAGCGGTAGCGATAGTCGTGGAAGCATAAGATTGGCGAGACGACAACGATACTACGATGATGATTAAGGTGTCGCGCCGGTGACGATGGTGATCATGACGGTGCTTCGAAGATGGAGATCACAAGCACAAGATGATGATGGCCATATCATATCACTTATATTGATTGCATGTGATGTTTATCTTTTATACATCTTATCTTGCTTTGATTGACGGTAGCATTTTAAGATGATCTCTCACTAATTATCAAGAAGTGTTCTCCCTGAGTATGCACCGTTGCGAAAGTTCTTCGTGCTGAGACACCACGTGATGATCGGGTGTGATAGGCTCTACGTTCAAATACAACGGGTGCAAAACAGTTGCACACGCGGAATACTCAGGTTATACTTGACGAGCCAAGCATATACAGATATGGCATCGGAACACGGAGACCGAAAGGTCGAGCGTGAATCATATAGTAGATATGATCAACATAGTGATGTTCACCAATGAAACTACTCCATCTCACGTGATGATCGGACATGGTTTAGTTGATTTGGATCACGTGATCACTTAGAGGATTAGAGGGATATCTATCTAAGTGGGAGTTCTTTAGTAATATGATTAATTGAACTTAAATTTATCATGAACTTAGTACCTGATAGTATCTTGCTTGTTTATGTTTGATTGTAGATAGATGCCCCGTGCTGTTGTTCCGTTGAATTTTAATGCGTTCCTTGAGAAAGCAAAGTTGAAAGATGATGGTAGCAATTACACGGACTGGGTCCGTAACTTGAGGATTATCCTCATTGCTGCACAGAAGAATTACGTCCTGGAAGCACCGTTGGGTGCCAGGCCTACTGCTGGAGCAACACCAGATGTTATGAACGTCTGGCAGAGCAAAGCTGATGACTACTCGATAGTTCAGTGTGCCATGCTTTATGGCTTAGAATCGGGACTTCAACGACGTTTTGAACATCATGGAGCATATGAGATGTTCCAGGAGTTGAAGTTAATATTTCAAGCAAATGCCCGGATTGAGAGATATGAAGTCTCCAATAAGTTCTATAGCTGCAAGATGGAGGAGAACAGTTCTGTCAGTGAGCATATACTCAAAATGTCTGGGTATAATAATCACTTGATTCAATTGGGAGTTAATCTTCCAGATGATTGCGTCATTGACAGAATTCTCCAATCACTTCCACCTAGCTACAAGAGCTTCATGATGAACTATAATATGCAAGGGATGAATAAGACTATTCCCGAGCTCTTCGCAATGCTGAAAGCTGCGGAGGTAGAAATCAAGAAGGAGCATCAAGTGTTGATGGTCAACAAGACCACTAGTTTCAAGAAAAAGGGCAAAGGGAAGAAGAAGGGGAACTTCAAAAAGAACAGCAAGCAAGTTGCTTCTCAAGAGAAGAAACCCAAATCTAGACCTAAGCCTGAAACTAAGTGCTTCTACTGCAAGCAGACTGGTAACTGGAAGCGGAACTACCCCAAGTATTTGGCGAATAAGAAGGATGGCAAGGTGAACAAAGGTATATGTGATATACATGTTATTGATGTGTACCTTACTAATGCTCGCAGTAGCACCTGGGTATTTGATACTGGTTCTGTTGCTAACATTTGCAACTCGAAACAGGGACTACGAATTAAGCGAAGATTGGCTAAGGACGAGGTGACGATGCGCGTAGGAAATGGTTCCAAAGTCTATGTGATCGCGGTCGGCACACTACCTCTACATCTACCTTCGGGATTAGTATTGGACCTAAAAAATTGTTATTTGGTGCCAGCGTTGAGCATGAACATTATATCTGGATCTTGTTTGATGCGAGACGGTTATTCATTTAAATCAGAGAATAATGGTTGTTCTATTTATATGAGTAAAATCTTTTATGGTCATGCACCCATGAAGAGTGGTCTATTCTTATTAAATCTCGATAGTAGTGACACACATATTCATAATGTTGAAGCCAAAAGATGCAGAGTTGATAATGATAGTGCAACTTATTTGTGGCACTGCCGTTTAGGTCATATCAGTGTAAAGCGCATGAAGAAACTCCATACTGATGGACTTTTGGAACCACTTGATTATGAATCAGTTGGTACTTGCGAACCGTGCCTTATGGGTAAGATGACAAAAACACCGTTCTCTGGTACTATGGAGAGAGCAACAGATTTGTTGGAAATCATACATATAGATGTATGTGGTCCGATGAATGTTGAGGCTCGTGGCGGATATCGTTATTTTCTGACCTTCACAGATGACTTAAGCAGATATGGGTATATCTACTTAATGAAACATAAATCTGAAACGTTTGAAAAGTTGAAAGAATTTCAGAGTGAAGTTGAAAATCATCGTAACAAGAAAATAAAATTCTTACGATCTGATCGTGGAGGAGAATATTTGAGTTACGAGTTTGGTGTACATTTGAAACAATGCGGAATAGTTTTGCAACTCACGCCACCCGGAATACCACAGCGTAATGGTGTGTTCGAACGTCGTAATCGTACTTTACTAGATATGGTGCGATCTATGATGTCTCTTACTGATTTACCGCTATCGTTTTTGGGGTTATGCTTTAGAGACGGCCGCATTCACGTTAAATAGGGCACCATCAAAATCCGTTGAGATGACGCCTTATGAACTGTGGTTTGGCAAGAAACCAAAGTTGTCGTTTCTGAAAGTTTGGGGCTGCGATGCTTATGTGAAAAAGCTTCAACCTGATAAGCTCGAACCCAAATTTGAGAAATGTGTCTTCATAGGATATCCAAAGGAAACTATTGGATACACCTTCTATCACAGATCCGAAGGCAAGACTTTTGTTGCTAAATTCGGAAACTTTCTAGAGAAGGAGTTTTTCTCGAAAGAAGTGAGTGGGAGGAAAGTAGAACTTGATGAGGTAACTGTACCTGCTCCCTTATTGGAAAGTAGTACATCACACAAACTGGTTTCTGTGACACCTACACCAATTAGTGAGGAAGCTAATGATGATGATCATGAAACTTCAGAACAAGATACTACTGAACCTTGTAGATCAACCAGAGTAAGATCCGCACCAGAGTGGTACGGTAATCCTGTTCTGGAAGTCATGCTACTAGATCATGATGAACCTATGAACTATGGAGAAGCGATGGTGAGCCCAGATTCCGCAAAATGACTTGAAGCCATGAAATCTGAGATGGGATCCATGTATGAGAACAAAGTGTGGACTTTTGTTGACTTGCCCAATGATTGGCAAGCAATTGAAAATAAATGGATCTTCAAGAAGAAGACTGACGCTGACGGTAATGTTACTGTCTACAAAGCTCGACTTGTTGCAAAAGGTTTTCGACAAGTTCAAGGGATTGACTATGATGAGACCTTCTCACCCGTAGCGATGCTTAAGTTTGTCCGAATCATGTTAGCAATTGCCACATTTTATAATTATGAAATTTGGCAGATGGATGTAAAAACTGCATTCCTGAATGGATTTCTGGAAGAAGAGTTGTATATGATGCAGCCGGAAGGTTTTGTCGATCCAAAGGGAACTAACAAAGTGTGCAAGCTCTAGCGATCCATTTATGGACTGGTGCAAGCCTCTCGGAGTTGGAATAAACGCTTTGATAGTGTGATCAAAGCATTTGGTTTTGTACAGACTTTTGGAGAAGCCTGTATTTACAAGAAAGTGAGTGGGAGCTCTGTAGCATTTCTGATATTATATGTAGATGACATATTACTAATCGAAAATGATATAGAATTTCTGGATAGCATAAAGGGATACTTGAATAAGAGTTTTTCAATGAAAGACCTCGGTGAAGCTGCTTACATATTGGGCATTAAGATCTATAGAGATAGATCAAGACGCTTAATTGGACTTTCACAAAGCACATACCTTGACAAAGTTTTGAAGAAGTTCAAAATGGATCAAGCAAAGAAAGGATTCTTGCCTGTGTTACAAGGTGTGAAATTGAGTAAGACTCAATGCCCGACCAATGCAGAAGATAGAGAGAAAAATGAAAGATGTTCCCTATGCTTCAGCCATAGGCTCTATCATGTATGCAATGCTGTGTACCAGACCTGATGTGTGTCTTGCTATAAGTCTAGCAGGGAGGTACCAAAGTATTCCAAGAGTGGATCACTAGATAGCAGTCAAAAACATCCTGAAATACCTGAAAAGGACTAAGGATATGTTTCTCGTATATGGAGGTGACAAAGAGCTCATCGTAAATGGTTACGTTGATGCAAGCTTTGACACTGATCCGGACGATTCTAAATCGCAAACCGGATACGTGTTTACATTAAACGGTGGAGCTGTTAGTTGGTGCAGTTCTAAACAAAGCATTGTGGCGGGATCTACATGTGAAGCGGAGTACATAGCTGCTTCGGAAGCAGCAAACGAAGGAGTCTGGATGAAGGAATTCATATCCGATCTAGGTGTCTTACCTAGTGCATCGGGTCCAATGAAAATCTTTGGTGACAATACTGGTGCAATTGCCTTGGCAAAAGAATCCAGATTTCACAAGAGAACCAAACACATCAAGAGACGCTTCAATTCCATCCGGGATCTAGTCCAGGTGGGAGACATAGAGATTTGCAAGATACATACGGATCTGAATGTTGCAGACCCGTTGACTAAGCCTCTTCCACGAGCAAAACATGATCAGCACCAAAGCTCCATGGGTGTTAGAATCATTACTATGTAATCTAGATTATTGACTCTAGTGCAAGTGGGAGACTGGAGGAAATATGCCCTAGAGGCAATAATAAAGTTATTATTTTATTTCCTTATATCATGATAAATGTTTGTAATTCATGCTAGAATTGTATTATCCGAAAACATAATACTTGTGTGAATACATAGACAAACTAAAACGTCACTAGTGTGCCTCTACTTGACTAGCTCGTTAATCAAAGATGGTTATGTTGCCTAAACCATAGACATGTGTTGTCATTTGGTTAACGGGATCACATCATTAGGAGAATGATGTGATTGACATGACCCATTCCATTAGCTTAGCACCCGATCGTTTAGTATGTTGCTATTGCTTTTTCTTCATGACTTATACATGTTCCTATGACTATGAGATTATGCAACTCCCGTTTGCCGGAGGAACACTTTGTGTGCTACCAAACATCACAACGTAACTGGGTGATTATAAAGGAGCTCTACAGGTTTCTCCAAAGGTAGATGTTGGGTTGGCGTATTTCGAGATTAGGATATGTCACTCTGATTGTCGGAGAGGTATCTCTGGGCCCTCTCGGTAATGCACATCACATGAGCCTTGCAAGCATTGCAACTAATGAGTTAGTTGCGAGATGATGTATTACGAAATGAGTAAAGAGACTTGCCGGTAACGAGATTGAACTAGGTATTGAGATACCGACGATCGAATCTCGGGCAAGTAACATACCGATGACAAAGGGAACAAAGTATGTTGTTATGCGGTCTGACCGATAAAAGATCTTCGTAGAATATGTGGGAGCCAATATGAGCATCCAGGTTCCGCTATTGGTTATTGAACAAAGATATGTCTCGGTCATGTCTACATTGTTCTCGAACCCGTAGGGTCCGCACGCTTAACGTTACGATGACAGTTTCATTATGAGTTTATATATTTTGATGTACCGAAGTTTGTTCGGAGTCCCGGATGTGATCGCGAACATGACAAGGAGTCTCGAAATGGTCGAGACATGAAGATTGATATATTGGAAGCCTATGTTTGGACAAAGGAAGTATTCCGGGTGAAATCGGCATTTTACCGGAGTACCGGGAGGTTACCGGAACCCCCCGGTAACCTAATGGGCCTTAATGGGCCTAGTGGAGGAAGAGGAGAGGAGGCCTAGGGGCTGCCGCGCGCCCCTCCCCCCCAAGTCCGAATTGGACAAGGAGGGGGGCCGCGCTCCCCCTTTCCTTTCTTCCCTCTCCTCCTTCCCCCCAAGTCCTAATCCAACTAGGGAAAGGGTGGGAGTCCTACTCCCGGTAGGAGTAGGCCTCCTCCTGCGCG
>NC_041386.1:132805338-132809573 GCF_002162155.2 Triticum dicoccoides | reverse complement strand
AACACACAAGTTGATCTCTAAGATCGTTCTCTTAGCCGTGTGCGGTGCCCCCTTCCACCATAGTCCTCGATAATATTGTAGTGGTGCTTAGGCGAAGCCCTGCGACAGTAGAACATCAAGATCATCACCACGCCGTCGTGCTGATGGAACTCTTCCCCGACACTTTGCTGGATCGGAGTCCGGGGATCGTCATCGAGCTGAACGTGTGCTAGAACTCGGAGGTGCCGTAGTTTCGGTGCTTGATCGGTCGGGCCGTGAAGATGTACGGCTACATCAACCGCGTTGTCATAACGCTTCCGCTGTCGGTCTACAAGGGTACGTAGATCACACTCTCCCCTCTCGTTGCTATGCATCACCATGATCTTGTGTGTGCGTAGGAAATTTTTGGAAATTACCACGTTCCCCAACACCGGTAACCCCCGGTACTCCGAAACTTATCCAAAACTTCTCGAAACCATTCCGGTTTCCGAATGCAACCTTCCAATATATGAATCTTTACCTCTCGACATTTCGAGACTCCTCGTCATGTCTGTGATATCATCTGGGACTCCGAACAAACTTCGGTCAACAAATCACATAACTCATAATACAAATCATCATCGAACGTTAAGCGTGCGGACCCTACGGGTTCGTTCGAGAACTATGTAGACATGACCGAGACACATCTCCGGTCAATAACCAATAGCAGAACCTGGATGCTCATATTGGTTCCTACATATTCTATGAAGATCTTTATTGGTCAAACTGCATAACAACATACGTCATTCCCTTTGTCATCGGTATGTTACTTGCCCGAGACTCGATCATCGGTATCATCATACCTAGTTCAATCTCGTTACCAGAAAATCTCTTTACTCGTTCCATAATGCATCATCCTGTAATTAACTCATTAGTCACACTGATTGCAAGGCTCATAGTGATGTGCATTACCGAGAGGGCCTAGAGATAACTCTCCGATACATGGAGTGACAAATCCTAATCTCGATCTATGCCAACTCAACAAACACCATCGGAGACACCTATAGAGCATCTTTATAATCACCAAGTTATGTTGTGACATTTGATAGCACACAAGGTGTTCCTCCGGTATTCGGGAGTTGCATAATCTCATAGTCAGAGGAACATGTATAAGTCATGAAGAAAGCAATAGCAATAAAACTAAATGATCATTATGCTAAGCTAATGGATGGGTCTTGTCCATCACACCATTCTCTAATGATGTGATCTCGTTCATCAAATGACAACACATGTCTATGGTTAGGAAACTTAACCATGTTTGATGAACGAGCTAGTCAAGTAGAGGCATACTAGGGACACTCTGTTTGTCTATGTATTCACACATGTACTAAGTTTCCGATTAATACAATTCTAGCATGAATAATAAACATTTATCATGATATAAGGAAATATAAAATAACAACTTTATTATTGCCTCTAGGGCATATTTTCTTCAAAAATACCCTACCGATTTTCTTGTTCTTGGTTCCCCACAAGATGATTTTTGTCCCATTATCTTTGGTAGACCTTTCTTGAACACCATTAATGCTAAAATAGATTCTGAGAAAAAAACTATCGGTGTTAGCTTTGGTGATGAGTCTCCTGAATTTAATTTTTCCAAGTTTAGTAGAAAACCTCATAAAAAGAATTGTCTAGTAAGGATGAAATAATTGGTCTTTTTTCTATTGCTGTGCCTCCTACTGATCCACTAAAACAATATCTACTAGACTATGAAAATGATTTACATATGCATGAAAGAAATGAAATAGATAAGATTTTCTTTGAACAACGTCCTCTGCTTAAACACAATTTGCCTATTGAAACTCTAGGAGGTCCTCCTCCACCTAACGGTGATCTTGTGTTTGAATTAAAACAATTGCCAGCCACTTTGAAATAAGCTTATCTTGATGAGAAGAAGATATATCCTGTTATTATTAGTGCTAACATTTTAGAACATGAAGTAGAAAGATTATCGAAAGTTCTAAGGAAGCACCGAGCTGCTATTGGATATACTCTTGATGATTTAAAGGGCGTTAGTCCCACTCTATGTAAGCATAAGATTAATATGGAACCTGATGCTAAACCCTTGTTGATCACCAATGCCAGTTAAATCCAAAGATGAAATAAGTGGTAAGAACGGAAATATTAAAACTTCTGGAAGCAGGTATAATCTATCCTATAGCTGATAGTATATGGGTAAGTCCTGTTCATTGTGTCCCTAAGAAAGGAGGTATTACTGTTGTTCCTAATGATAAGAATGAACTTATTCCACAAAGAATTGTTACATGCTATAGAATGGTAATTGATTTTAGAAAATTAAACAAAGCAACTAGAAAAGATCATTACCCTCTGCCTTTTATTGATCAAATGCTAGAAAGATTATCTAAGCACACACATCTTTGCTTCCTTGATGGATACTCTGGTTTTTCACAAATACCTGTTTCTCACCTCGATCAAGAAAATACCACTTTCACTTGTCCCTTTGGAACTTATGCTTATAGACGTATGCCTTTTGGTTTATGTAATGCACCTACTACCTTTCAAAGATGTATGACTGCTATATTCTCTAGCTTTTGTGAAAATATTGTTGTGGTTTTCATGGATGACTCTTCTGTTTATGGGAAGTCTTTTGATGATTGTTTAAGCAATCTTGATCGAGTTTTGCAGAGATGCGAGCAAACAAATATTGTCTTGAATTGGGAGAAGTGCCACTTTATGGTTAATGAAAGTATTGTTTTGGGCCATAAAATTTCTGAAAGAGGTATTGAAGTGGACAAAGCTAAGGTTGATGCAATTGAGAAAATGCCATGTCCTAAAGATATAAAAGGTATTCGTAGTTTCTTAGGTCATGCTGGTTTCTATAGGAGATTTATCAAAGACTTTTCTAAAATTTCTAGGCCTCTTACAAATCTTTTGAAAAAGGATGTTCCTTTTGTTTTTGATGATGATTGTTCAGAAGCCTTCGAAACACTCAAGAAAGCCTTAATTTCGGCACCTATTGTTCAACCACCTGACTGGAACTTGCCTTTTGAAATTATGTGTGATGCTAGTGATTATGCTGTTGGTGTTGTTCTAGGATAAAGAGTTGATTAGAAACTAAATGTTATTAATTATGCTAGTAAAACTCTAGACAGTGCACAAAGAGATTATGCTACTACTAAAAAAGAATTTCTAACAGTGGTGTTTGCCTGTGATAAATTTAGATCTTACATTGTTGATTCAAAAGTAATTGTTCACACCGACCATGCTGCTATTAAATATCTTATGGAAAAGAAAGATGCTAAACCTAGACTTATTTGATGGGTTCTCTTGCTACAAGAATTTGATTTGCATATCACTGATACAAAAGGAGCAGAGAACCTCGTAGCTGATAACTTGTCTAGGCTTGAAAATGTGCTTGATGACCCACTACCTATTGATGATAGTTTTCCTGATGAGCAGTTAGCTGCAATAAATGTTTCTCATAATACTCCTTGGTATGTTGACTATGCTAATTATATCATTGCTAAATATTTACCACCTAGCTTTACATACCTGTAACATCCCAAATTTGCAATTTGGAATGTTATACACTAGATCATCATGCATATCATATTTTCATGCATTTCGGTTGATCCTAAAAATTTCACGCAACTCAAGTACCCACGGAGAGAGTTGGAGATTTCGTTATTTTCATATTTGAGTTCTCTCAAATTTTGGAAAAGAGGATCATTTGATTTATTTATTTCATCTTCAATTATTTTTCCAATATCAAAAAAATGAGAGAGGGAATAATATGACTTTCCCAAAGTTAGGAAAAATGAAGATTTAATGAATAAATCAAATTTTTGGTTTTGTCGTAGTTTTGTTTGCTTTTTATTTGGATAGGGAAAAATGCGCGTTTTCAAAAATTGCATTTTAGGCCCGGAGAAAAGTTCATTTTGTTCGACTCATTTTTAGGAGTCGGGGAAAATTTACTTTAGATTTTTCGGAGTTCGTTTAGATAGTTTTTCTTTTGTTTTTCTGCGCGCGAAACCAATTTAAAAAAAAAGGGCAGCTGCCGCGCGCCAGGCCAGCCGGGCCAAGGCCCAGCCAGCCGCCACCGCCCCAGCCCCTCGCGCGAAGCCGAGTCCTAGCGGGACTCTAGGCCGCCGCCCCCCCTTTTTTTGCCCCTTGGCCAAGTCACACCCCCTCCTAGTATATATACTCACCCCCCCTCTCTTTTCCTCCACCACCCCAAGCCCCAAGCCGCAGCCGCC
>NC_041386.1:132770111-132805039 GCF_002162155.2 Triticum dicoccoides | reverse complement strand
GCCGCCTTAAGCCGCCGCCGCCGCCTTAAGCCGCCGCCGCCGCCTTAAGCCGCCGCCGCCGCCCTAAGCCGCCGCCCGGAGCCCCGCCTCCCGAGGTAGCCGCGCCGCCTCTTCTCTTCCTCGGTTCGGTTTTTCTTCTAGAAAACTCTTCCGGTCTTTCTCTTTTTTTCTCTCGGTTTTTCTTCCGGCTTTGTTTCGGTTTTCTTCCGAAACCCTAGATCGGTTTTCATTCTTCTTTCGGACCGTTCGTCTCAATGAACGTGATCACCGATTTTTCCCGGTTAACGACGCCCGTTCGTTTAACCGTTCGTCTCTTTCTTTTCGTCGGATTTATTCCGCGATCATGATCTCAGATCCGATCTTCGTTCTAGTCTTTCTTCCCGCTCGTTTATCGGAATCAGGTGGTTCAAGCGCCTGGAGTTTCGTTTCGAAACCGCCATTCCGACTAATCAACTTGAACAAGTTTTTGCCACAATAAAATTTGACCTAGTTTCAACCTGCTAGAACCGAGTTGTTTTCTTCCGCCGTTTGTTTTTCCGTCGTCTGTTCGGTTCTTTCTTTCTTTGCAACCGGAGTTCTTAAGTTGAACTTTCTGGTTCGTTCTCTTGTTCGAGTTTTACCTGTGCATTAGATGAGTACTTATTGTGTGCTTGTTGTTTGTCTGCGATAGATCACCCGGATTGCGCCGCTTGTTACTTCGAAACCCTAGGACTCGCGGATTCTCAGCAAGGCAAGTAACACTTTGATCATACCTTTTCTACAACCCATGTTTTATTGCATTAGATCAATCCTCTCACATTGCATGATTAGGATCTAATTAAATTGTGGGATGGGAGGTAGATGAGGTAGTACCTATCACCTGTATTATTATGAAACCTTTGGGAGTTACTTCTACGTTTGCTTATTATGCCATGCTATGCTAGTAGACGTGGATTGGGTGAGTGATACCCATGACAGATGTGAGTTTGTTAATTTTAAATGGTTTACTTAAGGTGGCAACTTAAATACACATCTGGGTGGATTGAGGCACCTGATGTCTATCGGGACTTGCCTGTTTTTATTTCGGACCGCCACCCAGGCTCAAAGGGATCATAAGATCATTCATGCTAGTAACTTCCGTGTGCAGCCACAAGCCATTATGGGCTCTGGCATAGTTGACTAAGTCGTGCGAACTCTTACAGGGTAGACTAGCAGATGTAGGGGAAAGTAGGTATACCGGTCTATCCATCGTAAGGTGCTAGCGCTTCTGAAAGACTGTGTCTCGGTCATCCGTCTTCTCAAACACCATGTAGTGCGAGAAACCAAACGGAGGCAATCGAGTCTTGTGGGGAAAAGTGCGCAAACCTCTGCAGAGTGTACAAACTAATCATGATTAGCCGTGTCCCCGGTTATGGACAACTTGAGTATCTAGTACTTGAATATCATGTGAATCTCATCACGTTACTTCTAATTAATGTTGCTGGGTTTTAATTACTTAATTGGGATCGGAATGCTATCAACCATTCTCGATGTTTAACAACTAGCATGATAGTTAAATAAATTTATTCCTTTGCAGTAGGGAAAAACTGGCTTTACGCAAAACTGTAACCATAGAGCTTTCCACCAGCCATATATGCATATAGTATAGCTGTTTCATTCCATTACTCTCTATGTGTTACATTGCCAGCATATTCCATGTGCTGACCCGTTTTCGGGCTGCAACTTTCATGTTGCAGACTTTTCAGACGACGAGTAAGGTGCTTTTAGGTCGTGGTTCTATACTCAGTGATGCCGTTGGAGTTGATGGACCCATTTATCTTCCGAGTCTTCCGCTGTTATCGTTATTAGATGGCCTTAAGCCATATTTATTGTAATAAGTTCTCTTTGAGACAACGATGTAATAAGTGTGTGATTGCCACTCTGCTATAAATCCTTCGATGTACTGTGTGGTGTCAGCATTACTGATCCAGGGATGACACCGGAGCACAGTAGACTTGATCCATTCGGGTCGGGTCGCTACAGAGATGGTATCAGAGCACACGCTGACTGTAGGACACGACCACTAAGTTAAAGCCATAGATCACCATTCTCTTCTCATTTTCTAACTCCTCATCTTTTCTACTCTTTTAGGATGACGAACGCGAAGATTAAGTGCGCTCAACCGGATGAAGGCACACCATTTGGATTTCACCTGAAGGAAGTCACCAAGTACCTAAACATTGGATTACCAAGCTTCACGGGAACCTTCAACGTCACTCTGCCTGAAGAGGAGCGCTGGAAGATTCAAGCTCACATTACGGGAAGGACATTCGCACCAATCACGAAGCCCATAGATAGTGTTTTCAATGCACCAACCTGGAGTCCGGGAAGGAGCATGGCAGCTCATATCACCATGGGACGCATTGGAGAAGTTTATCAAGAAGACCTCAAGGACACTATCTACCAGATTTGCGGACGCCGAGATGAACAATGGGAGTTAGTCAGCACCAAGAAGGATAGATCCATTGCATCTTTCATCCAGGAGTTAAACCAGCACATTCGACGCCACGAGAACCAGATGTGCAATGATATGATAGAGTTGAAGAATGCGAAGGCAAGGATCATCGAGCTAGAAGGAGAACTAAAGTCTACACGCAAGGACTACATGGACGAGATCGTAGCTCTAGCGAGACACAATGGCGATCTTAAACAGGAGATTGAAGAACTCAAGAGGAAGTTAGCACCCAAAGGGGAAGACGAGTACGTCGCATGTCCGTACAACTGCATCATCATCAACGACACCGATTCGGATCCAAGTGAACCCGACTTTGAAGACGAAGCTGGAGCAGATATCATGGAGTCTTCCACCGGTTCAAATTTCTAGATGACCACCAGATAGTAGTAGCATTTACCCCCTGTAAACATTATAGTCGAGCACTTTTATGATAGTTTTAGACCGATTGTAAGCCCTTGTTTGATTGAATGAAGTGATTTTGTGTGCATTTGCTCATGTGCATTGGGGTAGTGTTTTCCCTTTAGACCTCACTCTATTCTTAATTCTCGTCTCTTCTAAACCCTCAGATGCCTCCGAGACGTGACAATGGATTCCCACCGGAGCTCACTCAGTTGATCCAGCAGCAGAATCAATTGATGCAGATGTTAGTCCAGAACCAGCAGAACAACAACAACAACCCACCACCACCACCACCACCTGTTGACCACTTAGCCCGTTTCCTTAGGCTGAATCCGCCGGTGTTTTCCAGTAGCACCGAGCCAATAGTAGCAGATGATTGGCTCCGCAATATAGGAAGGGAGTTGACCACTGTAGGATGCACAGATGGTGAGAAAGTGAAGTTTGCCGCTCACCAGCTTGACCGCGGCAGCATGGTGGGAGAATTTCACAGCCACTTACCCAGTTGACACTGTCACATGGGATCAGTTTCAGCAAGCTTACCACACTGCCCATGTTTCAGCAGGAGCTATGGCCATGAAGAAGCGTGAGTTTCGCAACTTACGCCAAGGAGGAAGGACAGTTGGCCAGTACGTTGACGATTTCAGCAAGTTAGCACGTTATGCCCCAGATGACGTTGCTACGGATGCAGCTAAGCAGGAGAAGTTTCTGGAAGGACTGAATGATGAACTAAGCATGCAGTTGATGGTAGCGAGTTTCAACAACTACCAGGAGTTGGTAGATCGTGCCATCATGATTGAAGGAAAGCAACAGCAGATTGAGAACCGTAACAGGAAGTATGGACAGGGGAAGTATAACTCTGGAGCCCAGCAGAAGCCCCGTTTTGCCCCTAAACCGGGATTTCAGTTTCAGCACACCCATGGAGGAGGTAGCTCGCACAACCATAATGGCCACAAGAATGGTAATGGGAATGGAGGAAGCAACGGCCAGAACCGTACCACCCCATCGACCCCAACCAAGAGAGATCTGAGTCAAGTCACTTGTTTCAAGTGTTCCAAGACCGGACATTATGCCAATGAATGTCCCAAAGGCCAGACTGGAAATGGCAATGGAAGCTCTAGGAAAAGCCGAACCCTTTCAATAGGGGACAAGTGAACCACGTTAATGTGGAGGAGGTTGAAGATCAGCCCGATGCAGTAATCGGTAAGTTTTTGGTTAAGTCTTTTACCGCACTCGTTCTTTTCGATACTGGTGCATCGCATTCATACATATCAAGGGGATTTATGGAAAAGTATAGCCTGCCCACTAGGATTCTTAAAACGCCTATGCTAGTAAGCTCGCCAGGAGCAGAGTACATGGCCAGACAAGGATGTTTCCAAGTACCATTAAGTATAGGAAGGCATGTTTTCCCAACAGATTTAATTATTCTGGAATCCGAAGGTCTGGATGTGATTCTTGGTATGGATTGGCTGTCGATGTATGGAGGAAACATCGATTGCGCCAGTAAGACAATTTTGCTTACCACACCAGAAGGAAGAAGGATCAAGTATGTATCCCGGCATGTGCCAAACAGGACACAAGTAAACTGCCTAACATGAGTTGTGCAAGAAGAAGTACCAGTGGTAAAGGATTTTCCTGATGTATTTCCCGAGGAATTACCAGGCATGCCACCGGATAGAGACATTGAGTTTTTGATTGATTATTGCCAGGTACAGGCCCAATATCGAAGCAACCGTACCGGATGCCAGCAAAGGATTTGGTGGAAATTAAGAATCAGATTAAGGAGTTATTGGATAAAGGTTACATTCTCCCAAGTTCTTTGCCTTGGGGATCACCCGTACTTCTAGTGGAAAAGAAGGATGGATCATTAAGGATGGTTGTAGATTATCGGGGATTGAATGAAGTAACCATCAAGAACAAGTATCCACTGCCAATGATCAACGATCCGTTTGATCGGTTGCAAGGAGCTAAAGTGTTTTCCAAGATCGATTTGCGATCAGGGTACCATCAATTGAAGATTCGGGAGCAGGACATACCTAAGACAGCATTCACCATGAGATATGGACTGTATGAGTATACCGTTATGTCATTTGGATTGACTAACGCACCTGCCTATTTTATGAACCTGATGAACAAAGTGTTTATGGAGTTTTTGGATAAGTTCGTCGTAGTGTTCACTGATGACATCCTAGTTTATTCAAAGAATGAAGAGGAGCATAAGGAACAGTTGCATTTGGTTTTGGAGAAACTAAGGGAACATCAGTTATACGCCAAATTCAGCAAATGTGAGTTTTGGTTGAAGGAAATTGGATTCCTCGGACATGTTGTATCCGGAGAAGGTATAGCAGTTGACCCCACTAAGGTTGAGACCGTAACCGAATGGGAATCACCAACGACAGTTGGAGAGATCCAGAGTTTTCTTGGACTCGCAGGATACTACCGGAGATTCATTGAGAACTTTTCAAAGATTGCAAAGCCTATGACTGAATTGTTGAAGAAGGATACTAAGTTCAAATGGACTGAGGAGTGTGAGGCTAGTTTCCAGGAGTTGAAGAACGCTTGGTTACCTCACCAGTATTGATTTTGCCAGATCATACCAAGGATTATGAGGTGTATTGCGACACTTCACGTCGAGGACTTGGAGCAGTGCTTATGCAGGAAGGAAGAGTTGTTTCGTATGCTTCACGACAACTGAAGCCTCATGAGTTGAATTATGCCACACATGATTTGGAGTTAGCAGCCGTAGTGCATGCATTGAAGACGTGGAGACATTTCCTCATTGGAAATCATTGTGAGGTGTACACGGATCACAAGAGTTTGAAGTACATTTTCACGCAGAAGGAGTTGAACCTCAGACAAAGTAGATGGTTGGAGCTCATCAAGGATTATGACATGAAATTGCATTATCATCCCGAAAAAGCTAATGTAGTAGCTGACGCATTGAGCCGTAAGAGCCATGTCAATACTCTAATGATGGGGAAAATACCCAAGGAGTTAGCAGAAAACCTTCGTGAGCTATGTTTGGAAATAGTTCCGAGAGGCTATGTAGCAGCATTGGAGATTCAGTCAACATTGATGGATAAAATCAGAGAAGCCCAGAAATCTGACAAGGAGATTGCTGCTATAAAAGAGAAATTGAGCGAAGGAAAAGCAAAGGGATTTCGTGAGGATGAGCACGATACCTTATGGTTTGAGGACCGTGTTTATGTGCCCAATGACCCGGAGATCAGGAAGTTGATTTTGCACGAGGCACATGATTCACCGTATTCGATTCACCCAGGGAATACCAAGATGTATTTGGATTTGAAGGAAACATTCTGGTGGACCGGAATGAAGAAGGATATTGTAGCATATGTAGCAGTTTGTGACGTATGTCAGAGAGTAAAGGCAGAGCATCAGAAGCCAGCAGGATAGTTACAACCATTGCCGATACACGAATGGAAGTGGGATAAGATAGGCATGGATTTGATCACAGGACTACCCAGGACAAAATCAGGCTATGACTCGATATGGGTAGTAGTTGATCGTTTGACGAAGGTAGCATATTTTATTCCAGTTAAGACCACTTACACCAGTGTTAAGTTGGCGAAGATATACATGACTAGGATCATTTGTTTGCATGGAGTTCCAAGGAGTATCGTATCAGATAGAGGAACCCAATTTACCTCAAAGTTTTGGAATCAGTTGCATGAAACTTTAGGAACCAGACTGGAGTTCAGCACAGCTTTTCACCCACAGATGGATGGACAGACCGAGAGAGTCAATCAGATTTTGGAAGATATGCTGAGAGCTTGTGCACTAGATTATGGATCTAGTTGGGACGATAACTTGCTGTATGCGGAGTTTTCTTATAACAACAGTTATCAAACCAGTTTGAAGATGGCACCTTTCGAAGCTTTATACGGAAGGAGGTGCAGGACACCGTTGTCATGGGACAAAGTTGGAGACCGTCAATTCTTTGGACCGGATTTGATTAAGGAGTCTGAACGGAAAGTTAAGTTGATTCGCGATAGGCTCAAGGTAGCCCAGTCCAGGCAGAAGAGCTACGCAGATTCTAAATGCAAGGAGACAGTTTACGAAACCGGAGACAGAGTTTATCTCCGAGTATCCCCACTTCGAGGGGTTAAGCGCTTTGGAGTTAAGGGAAAATTAGCACCGTGCTTCGTTGGACCGTACAAGATCTTGCAATGTATGGGAGAAGTCGCTTATAAGTTGGAATTGCCAGAGGAGCTGTCAGGAGTTCATGATGTATTCCATGTTTCTCAGCTGAAGAAATGTCATGCCGAGATGGCGGAGGTACCGCTAAGAGATACCGTGCCACTCGAAGCGATTCAGTTGAAGGACGACTTAACGTATGGGGAGAAACCAGTCAAGATTCTCGATTATGCCAGCAGAGTTACCCGCAGCAAGGTTATCAAGTTTTGCAAAGTTCAGTGGAACCACCACTCAGAGGATGAAGCCACCTGGGAAAGAGAAGAAGATTTGCTCAAGGACCACCCTCACCTATTTTCTAGCCAACCCGAATCTCGAGGGCGAGATTCATCTTAATGGGGGTAGGTTTGTAACATCCCAAATTTGCAATTTGGAATGTTATACACTAGATCATCATGCATATCATATTTTCATGCATTTCGGTTGATCATAGAAATTTCACGCAACTCAAGGACCCACGGAGAGAGTTGGAGATTTCGTTATTTTCATATTTGAGTTCTCTCAAATTTTGGAAAAGAGGATCATTTGATTTATTTATTTCATCTTCAATTATTTTTCCAATATCAAAAAAATGAGAGAGGGAATAATATGACTTTCCCAAAGTTAGGAAAAATGAAGATTTAATGAATAAATCAAATTTTTGGTTTTGCCGGAGTTTTGTTTGCTTTTTATTTGGATAGGGAAAAATGCGCGTTTTCAAAATCTGCATTTTAGGCCCGGAGAAAAGTTCATTTTGTTTGACTCATTTTTAGGAGTCGGGGAAAATTTAATTTAGATTTTTCGGAGTTCGTTTAGATAGTTTTTCTTTTGTTTTTCTGCGCGCGAACCGATTTAAAAAAAAGGGCAGCTCCCGCGCGCCAGGCCAGCCGGGCCAAGGCCCAGCCAGCCGCCACCACCCCAGCCCCTCGCACGAAGCCGAGTCCCAGCGGGACTCTAGGCCGCCGCCCCCCCTTTTTTTGCCCCTTGGCCAAGTCACACACCCCCTCCTAGTATATATACTCACCCCCCCTCTCTTTTCCTCCACCACCCCAAGCCCCAAGCCGCCGCCGCCGCCTTAAGCCGCCACCGCCGCCCTAAGCCGCCGCCCGGAGCCCCGCCTCCCGAGGTAGCCGCGCCGCCTCTTCTCTTCCTTGGTTCGGTTTTTCTTCTAGAAAACTGTTCTGGTCTTTCTCTTTTTTTCTCCCGGTTTTTCTTCCGGCTTTGTTTCGGTTTTCTTCCGAAACCCTAGATCGGTTTTCATTCTTCTTTCAGACCGTTCGTCTCAATGAACGTGATCACCGATTTTTCCCGGTTAACGACGCCCGTTCGTTTAACCGTTCGTCTCTTTCTTTTCATCGGATTTATTTCGCGATCGCAATCTCAGATCCGATCTTCGTTCTAGTCTTTCTTCCCGCTCGTTTATCGGAATCAGGTGATTCAAGCGCCTGGAGTTTCGTTTCGAAACCGCCGTTCCGACTAATCAACTTGAAAAAGTTTTGCCCACAATAAAATTTGACCTAGTTTCAACCTGCTAGAACCGAGTTGTTTTCTTCCGCCATTTGTTTTTCCGTCGTCTGTTCGGTTCTTTCTTTCTTTGCAACCGGAGTTCTTAAGTTGAACTTTCTGGTTCGTTCTCTTGTTCGAGTTTCACCTGTGCATTAGATGAGTACTTATTGTGTGCTTGTTGTTTGTCTGCGATAGATCACCCGGATTGCGCCGCTTGTTACTTCGAAACCCTAGGACTCACGGATTCTCAGCAAGGCAAGTAACACTTTGATCATACCTTTTCTACAACCCATGTTTTATTGCATTAGATCAATCCTCTCACATTGCATGATTAGGATCTAATTAAATTGTGGGATGGGAGGTAGATGAGGTAGTACCTATCACCTGTATTATTATGAAACCTTTGGGAGTTACTTCTACGTTTGCTTATTATGCCATGCTATGCTAGTAGACGTGGATTGGGTGAGTGATATCCATGACAGATGTGAGTTTGTTAATTTTAAATGGTTTACTTAAGGTGGCAACTTAAATACACATCTGGGTGGATTGAGGCACCTGTTGTCTATCGGGACTTACCTGTTTTTATTTCGGACCGCCACCCAGGCTCAAAGGGATCATAAGATCATTCATGCTAGTAACTTCCGTGTGCAGCCACAAGCCATTATGGGCTCTGGCATAGTTGACTAAGTCGTGCGAACTCTTACAGGGTAGACTAGCAGATGTAGGGGAAAGTAGGTGTACCGGTCTATCCATCGTAAGGTGTTAGCGCTTCTGAAAGACTGTGTCTCGGTCATCCGTCTTCTCAAACACCATGTAGTGCGAGAAACCAAACGGAGGCGATCGAGTCTTGTGGGGAAAAGTGCGCAAACCTCTGCAGAGTGTACAAACTAATCATGATTAGCCGTGTCCCCGGTTATGGACAACTTGAGTATCTAGTACTTGAATATCATGTGAATCTCATCACGTTACTTCTAATTAATGTTGCTGGGTTTTAATTACTTAATTGGGATCGGAATGCTGTCAACCCTTCTTGATGTTTAACAACTACCATGATAGTTAAATAAATTTATTCCTTTGCAGTAGGGAAAAACTGGCTTTACGCAAAACTGTAACCATAGAGCTTTCCACCAGCCATATATGCATATAGTATAGCTGTTTCATTCCATTACTCTCTATGTGTTACATTGCCAGCATATTCCATGTGCTAACCCGTTTTCGGGCTGCAACTTTCATGTTGCAGACTTTTCAGACGACGAGTAAGGTGCTTTTAGGTCGTGGTTCTATACTTAGTGATGCCGTTGGAGTTGATGGACCCATTTATCTTCCGAGTCTTCCGCTATTATCGTTATTAGATGGCCTTAAGCCATATTTATTGTAATAAGTTCTCTTTGAGACAACGATGTAATAAGTGTGTGATTGCCACTCTGCTATAAATCCTTCGATGTACTATGTGGTGTCAGCATTATTGATCCAGGGATGACACCGGAGCACAGTAGACTTGATCCATTCGGGTCGGGTCGCTACAATACAAACAAAATAAAAAAATTCTTCTATGATTTAAGACATTACTTTTGGGATGACCCACATCTTTATAAAGAAGGAGTAGATGGTATTATTAGACATTGCGTACCTAAGCATGAACAGTGACAAATCCTACGGAAATGTTACTCCAAAGCTTATTGAGGACATAATGTGTGAGACATAACTGCTCACATGGTATTTCAATCTGGGTTTTATTGGCCTACTCTCTTCAAGGATGCACGTAAGTTCATCTTATCTTGTGATGAATGTCAAAGAATAGGTAATATCGGTAAGCGTCAAAAAATGCCTATGAATTATTCACTTGCTGTTGAACCATTTGATGTTTGGGGTTTTGATTGCATGGGACCTTTTTGTAGGATCGAAAGTATGTCTAGAGGGGGGGTGATTAGACTACTTGACCAAATAAAAGCTTAACCTTTTCCCAATTTTAGTTCTTGGCAGATTTTAGCTATTGTAGGACAAGTCAAGCAATCATCACACAATTCAAGCAAGCATGCAAATAGTATATTGGCAGCGGAAAGTAAAGCATGCAACTTGCAAGAATGTAAAGGGAAGGGTTTGGAGAATTCAAACGCAATTGGAGACATGGATGTTTTTCCCGTGGTTCGGATAGGTGGTGCTATCCTACATCCACGTTGATGGAGACTTCAACCCACAAAGGGTAACGGTTGCGAGAGTCCACGGAGGGCTCCACCCACAAAGGGTAATGGTTGCGCGAGTCCACACAGGGCTCCACCCACGAAGGGTCCATGAAGAAGCAACCACCCACAAAGGGTCCACGAAGAAGCAACCTTGTCTATCCCACCATGGCCATCGCCCACACAGGACTTGCCTCACTAGCGGTAGATCTTCACGAAGTAGGCGATCTCCTTGCCCTTACAAACTCCTTGGTTCAACTCCACAATCTTGTCGGAGGCTCCCAAGTGACACCTAGCCAATCTAGGAGACACCACTCTCCAAGAAGTAACAAATGGTGTGTAGGTAATGAACTCCTTGCTCTTGTGCTTCAAATGATAGTCTCACCAACACTCAACTCTCTCTCATAGGATTTGGATTTCGTGGAAAGAAGATTTGAGTGGAAGCAACTTGGGGAAGGCTAGAGATCAAGATTCATATGGTAGGAATGGAATATCTTGGTCTCAACACATGAGTAGGTGGTTCTCTCTCAGAACATATGAATTGGAATTGTGTATGTGTTCTGATGGCTCTCTCTTCGAATGAAGAGGAGGTGGAGGGGTATATATAGCCTCCACACAAAATCCAACCGTTACACACAGTTTTCCAATCTCGGTGGGACCGAATCAATAAACTCGGTCGGACCGAAAATGTAAACCTAGTGACCGTTAGAGATTTTCGGTGGGACTGACATGCAACTCGGTAGGACCGATATGGTTAGGGTTTGGGCATAACATAATCTCGGTGAGACTGATTACACAAACTCGGTGAGACCGAATTTGGTAATTAGCTAACCAGAGAGTTGGTCAGGCAAACTCGGTGGGACCGATTTGCTCTTTCGGTGAGACTGAAAAGTTACAAAGGGGAAACACTGAATTTACATTGCAATCTCGGTGGGACCAATTCGCTCTTTCGGTGAGACCGAAAAGTTACGAAAGGGAAACAGAGAGTTTGCAATCCCATCTCGGTGAGACCGAGATCCCTATTGGTAGAACCGAATTGCTAGGGTTTGGCAGTGGCTTATGACAAGTGAAACTCGGTGGCGCCGGATAGGAAGAATCGGTATGACCGAGTATGGCTTAGGGTTTAGGTCATTTGTGGAAGTGGGAAAGTAGCTGAGGATTTTGGAGCATATCATTAAGCACACGAAGCAAGAGGCTCATTAAGCAACACCTCATCCCTTCTTGATAGTATTGGCTTTTCCTATGGACTCAATGTGATCTTGGATCACTAAAATATAAAATGAAGAGTCTTGAGCTTTTGAGCTTGAGCCAATCCTTTGTCCTTAGCATTTTGAGGGTTCCACTTTCACATCCATGCCATGCCAATCATTGAGCTTTCTTGAAATAATCATCTTGGAATAGCATTAGCTCAATGAGCTATATGTTGTTATGAATTACCAAAACCACCTAGGGATAGTTGCACTTTCAATCTCCCCCTTTTTGGTAATTGATAACAACATATAGATCAAAGCTTCGACAAATGATAATAAGCATGTAATATATCGTCGCTTTGAGAAGTATGTGACAAGTAAGAGCTCTCCCTAAATTTGTGCATATTTAAAATTTGCTTTGGACTGCAAATGCACAAGGAGTTAGAGTCATGGGTTACTCTTTCATGTCACATACATCTTGGTGGAGCGCTTAAAATGATAAGAATGAAATACATGCACTCATCACCAAGAAAAGTGAATGATCACATAAGATAGATAAGATAATAGCATTAAGCAAACATTAAGTGTAGCTTATGATCAAACACATGATCATCAATGTCTCACAGATAATGACGTAGTATCTCAAGCACTCAAAAGCAAACAAAGTTTGAAAAACCACCAAACAAAGCAAGAGAGAAAAAAAGCAACACACTCTCTCTCGAAGCCTATGATCTATACATTTTCTCCCCCTTTGGCAACAAGTTACCAAAAAGTTCCTAGAAAATGCATAGTGCTAAGTCGACGCTCAGGCTTGATCTTCTGGTGGTGGTGGAGTCCGGAGCACTCCAAGGACGAAGCCTTCTATAGACGTGGTTGGAGTCGAGGCTGAAGTAGATGCTGGAGCTGGTTGGGCTGGTGCTACGGCTGGAGCTGAGGCAGTTGCTCTTGTGTCAGGAACTGGCACTGCAAACGACCTCGGACCTCGTGGCACTCTGGCAAAGGCATCAGTGGTTGTCTTCCCTTTCCTCTCCTGCATATCATCCTGGAGCTGCTCCACTGCAGTCTGAATCTCTGTCACCTTCACATCCAAGTCATAGAACTTTTGTTCCATGATTCTCTCTAGGCTTGCCTGGTTTTGAGTTAGGGTGGCTAGTCCTTTCTCAATCCGCAGGGTGGATGCAATCAGGTAACCAAGCTGCTCTTGTTTGTTTTTCAGGAAATATTCAGATGCCTCCTCTTGAGTTGGCATCTTGGCAGCTTTCTCCTTCCTTGCCTTCTCCTTCTTGGCTTGTGCTTGGGCAGACGATGGTTCATTTTCAGTCATCACAACTTGATTGTCCTCAAAATCTGGACGGATGGGCAGGTGTTCCTTGTCCAACAAGTATATGCCTGTGCCCATCTTGGAGTTAATGAGCTCCTGAATTTGTGGGGCATACCCACAGCTCCTCTTCTGGTCTGCTGCAGTCCTCTTGATAGTCTCTACTATGAGGCTCATGACTTTGAATTTCTGAGGTACATCAAATACATGAAGCAAATTGATTACATGGCCTCTGATCATCTTGTGATCTCCAGACCTGGGCAAGAGAGTGTGCCTCAATATCCAATTGATGGTTGGCAGCCCTGACAGAAGATAATGCACTGATCCAAATTTGAAAGTATCAAGAGCTTCATTGGGAATCTCCTTGTACATGTTGGACATTGAGTTATGATCCGTCTTTTTCTTGGCATAAATGTCCAAATCATCTGCTTGCTCCTCTGGGGCATTAATCAGCTGAGCCCATTCAGCAACTGTGGATTGGTACCTCGTACCTTCAGACATCCATGTAATCCTCCCATCTGAGTAGAAGTGTGCTGTGGAGTAGAATTGCATGATAAGCTCCTCGTTCCACTTTGTGAGCTTCTGCCCAACAAAGTCTGCAACTCCACAAGCACTAAAGCTGTCATACACTCCAGGGTAGTGTTCCTCATTTTCCTTCATGTATTGCCAGTCAACCCATCTCATATCACAGACTATTGGCTTCTTATCAAGCAGCACTGTCTCATAGAAGTCCTGCTGTTCCTTGGTGTGAAATCTGTAATCCACAGTAGTTCTTCTTCTTGAAGCATACGGATCTGCTTCTCTCCACTTCCTGATCCCTGAGTCTCTCCTGAGCTTCATGTCCTCAGCCACAGGATGAGCATCATTGTGGTCTGGGATCTTGGGCTTGAGCTTTCTAAGTACTTGCTCTTCATCCTCTTCTTCAGCAGCTTCAGGCACTGGGGCCTTGTTCTTTTCAGTTGCAGGTATGCTCCTTGTATTTCTCTTTGGTGTTGTCTTGACCTTTGATGCAGCCTTGGGCTTAGATGCAGTAGCCCCTGATTTGATAGCATCACCCATTAGCTTGGGTGCCTTAGGTGCTGGTGCAGCAACCTCTTCTTCCTCTTCCTCTTCCATGATGGAAGCCTTTCCAAGCACTTTGTCTACGGTCTTCTTCACCCTTTCCTTTCTTTTCTTGCCTTCAGCAGCAACTGGCTCTTTGGGTGTGGGCTTCTCAGTTGAAGCTCTGGCCTTTGACATAGGCTGCCTGCCTGCTGGCCTTTTGATCTTTAAGCCTGGCTTTGTGCCCTGTGCTGGCTCAACTCTCTTTGATGTGGCTTCCTCTTCTGCCACATAATCTTCATCCTCAGAATCTGAAGTTCTCTTCTTCCTCTGTCTGGTGGCAGCTTTTGGCAAATTGCTTGGGGTACTTCTGCTTCCATCATCTGAAGAGCTGGAGGGACTAGTGCCCTCACTCATGTGCACTTGCTGCTCTGACAAGTTCTGGCTGTCACTCTGATCAGACATGTTGCAAACTCTGACTGCTGACCCTATGAATAGTTTATAGATGAGGTAGAATAGATGAGCATCACAAAATGCAGAGTTTTTTGCAAAAGAATGATCCAAAAACTTAGTTTTAGTTTCCCACTGAAATCATCTCGGATCTACCGATTTTTAAACTTGGTGATACCGAAGCAGTTTTGGCACCTAAACTAGTGAACTCGGTCAGACCGAGTCACAGTTCGGTGGCACCGAGACTGCTAGGGTTTCACAGAGTTCCAAAATCGGTCACACCGATAAGTAATTCTCGGTCAGACCGAGTCTCACTTGTGCAATGGCATAGGCCAAATTGGTGGGACCGAGTTTTTCAACTCGGTGGGTCCGAGATGGTTTCGGCGGAAACCTAACCCTAAAATTTTCAAATCAAACCTAATCTATGAACGCATTGACTGGATAGGAGTGTTTCAATCGTGGCAAGAATCATGATGATCACAATGTGCTAAGAATCAGATTGGAGAATAGCACAAAGATCGAGTCCATACCCTAGTTCGGCAGAGACTCGCTACGGCGGCAACGGTGGGGTAGAATTCCCGTTGACGGCGACGGAGACCAGCGACTGGAGGCGGCTGGTGGCGAGGAGACGATCCGGAGACCACGTTGGCAGAGCAGGCTATCGCGCGGGCGAAGGGGTTCGGAGAAATTTCCAAAATTTTGCCCGTGACTATATATAGCCCGACCCTGTTGGTGTGACCGAGTGGAACAACTCGGTGGCACCAAGATTCATAACTGCAAGCAGTTACTGAAACTCGGTGTGACCGAAAGGTTCAAATCGGTTGCACCGAGATCGAAAATCTAGATCAACTTAATGATCTCGGTAGGACCGAAAGTGGGGTATCGGTCAGACCGAGAATCATGAAGAGGTTTTGGAAGTTTAAGTCTATGACGAATCGGGGACTCCGAGCGCTCCTCACACAGAGTGGTTCGAAATCAAATTTTGTGATGTAGCATGAATAGAGTTTGAGACGAGAAAAGCATAGATAGCTAGAGGAGGTTCTTAGGCACTCTTGTCCATCCACTTGGCAAAAGGAAATAAAACCAAACAATCAAAGCAACAAGTGGATGTCCTCGAATGAGTAAAATATGCAACCAGCATGCTCACACAATAAGATGGCAAATGAAATATGTGACAAGGCATGCACAACCAATTCTAGCATCTATCAAGCAGTTTGCGATGACAAGGTCATCTATATATGAGTATATTGACTTAGGAGTCAAGTGAGAACACTTGATCATAGGTCATACTCATCGTTTAAGCTCAAGTGGGGTTACCACTTTTACATAAAGCATTGTTGTGTTCACATCGTTAGAGTTGCTTTAGCTCAAGTATTAGAGTAAAGCTCCCCCTAGATGTGATATCCCCCTTAAGAGGGATGAACTAACCTTGGGTTTTGTCGATGATGACTTCATGTAGATGTTGAAGATGTGGATGCTCAATGTTGATGTAGATCACTTGGAGCTATCCATTTGAGTGAATTGCACTTTCAATACCTACATGGGTTAGTCCCACAAGGAACAAACAAGGATATCCATAGACATAGAGTGATGCACACACAAGATGATGTCCATGAAAACTTTTAGGTTACCTTGTCCCTTGTATTACCAACAAGAGGGTTTGTGACTCCTTGAACTAGTGCAAGATGTGGAAGTTGATTGCACTTGTTCTTGCCAAAATGATAAGAGTGAAGTATGTTGGCGGAGTCACCCTCAAGAACTCTCTAGTTCTTCTTCTTTTGGATCCACACCATCTTGATGGGAATCCTTGGAGTTGTAGTCGTACTTGATGAAGTGGAACTTGAAGTAGTCTTGGGAATCCACTTGACTAAGGTCTTAGGAGCTTCTTCAAATGCATCAATTTCCTCTTGAAGCTTGTCCTTGCCTTTTTGCTTGTAGTCTTGTGGTGGAAGATCATCTTGAGCTTGTGTCCCCTTGAAGGAAGTATCATACTTCTCTTGTTGAGGAACAAACTTTGTCTTGGGGTATTGATCTTCTTCCCACTCAACTCCATTGGCATTGAACTTTCGTTCAAAACCAACACCTTGATTCTTCCGGTGCATTCCTTGCTTGCGCACAATTTCCTCGAATTGCTTACTCCCAGCAAGGCTTTTGTACACTCCTTTCTCTATAATTCCCTTCAATAAGCTATTTTCTTGCTCAAGTGTAACTTGGCTAAGAGAATCATTAGTGGAATCAAGAGAACTACTAGAAGCAACAATATTGGATTTAGCATGATCATTGTTACTACTAGAGGAAGAGTCTTTCTTGTTCTTGTTACTAGACTTGACTTGAGGCATGTAAGTGGATAAGAGTAAACGCTTGGCAATGTGAGAAGAACTTTTCTTGCGGAGATCATCATTGATTGCTTTTAAGAACTCATGCTCTTGCTCAAGATTGAGCTTTTCAAAGCGTAATTTCTCATGAGCTCTTAAAAGTTCTCGATGATCTTTGAAGATAGTTTCATGAGCTAACTTAAGAGTGTTTAGTTCTTTAGTTAGAGCCTCAATTTTCTCCTTATCATTGTCATTCGTTTTATCTTGATTAGCATGATTAATTGACCTTTCATCATAGTATTCATCACTAGAGTTGTCAACAAGCAAATCATCACCTAACAAGTCATCTTCATCACTATTGAAATCAACATACTCGGGGTGTGTTACCTTAGGACCTTTGGCCATGAAGCATCTTCCAATTCCTTCATTTGGTGAGTCAAATATGTCGTAGTAGTTGGTTGACACAAGTGCTAGACCGGCAACACCTTCATCTTGAGTATCTTCGGAGTCGAAGTGATAACTTCTCTCGGAGTGGCTGTCGGAGTCGGAGCCGGATACCCATTCACCAACATGAGCTTGATGTCTTCGTTTTGTGTAGCTCCTTGATGATTTTTCCTTCCTTTCCAAATCCTTGCTTCTCCGTGAGTATCTTCGTTCATAACGATCATCTCTACTCCTTCTCTTTCTTGGTGGTGATTCTTTGCTTCTTCTTTTTGGAGAATCTTCTCTTCTCTTGTAGGGAGCCGTACACTCATTGGAATAGTGTCCGGGTCTTCCACAACTGTAGCAGTTTCGCTCTCGACTAGAAGATCTTTTGTCATTGTAGGACCTTGACTTGAAGCTTCTATCTTTGCTTCTACTCTTGTAGAACTTGTTGAAGTTCTTCACCATTAAGCTCAATTCTTCATTGAAGTTTTGTTTCTCACTTGATGATGTAGGGGCTTCACATGAGGCTTTGTAGGCACCACTTGATTTGTTGTGAAGTTCCTCTTTATCCTTAAGTGACATCTCATGAGCAACAATTCTTCCAATCACCTCCGTTGGCTTGAGATCTTTGTAATTGGGCATCATTTGGATCAATGTGCACACGGTACCATATTTTCCATCCAAGGCTCTTAGAATCCTCTTGATGATGAATCTATCGGTCATCTCTTCACTTCCTAAGCCGGCAATCTCCTTTGTGATGAGAGCAAGCCTAGAGTACATTTCAGCGACACCTTCACCATCCTTCATTTTGAACTTGTCAAGTTGACTTTGAAGCACATCCAACTTGGATTCCTTGACGGAGTCGGTACCTTCGTGCATATCAATCAAAGTGTCCCAAATTTCCTTTGCATTCTCAAGACGGCTGATTTTGTTGAATTCTTCGGGGCATAATCCGTTGAAGAGAATATCACAAGCTTGAGCATTGTATTGTAACATCTTCAACTCATCCGCGGTAGCTTCACGATTTGGTTCTTTCCCATCAAAGAAGTCACCTTGCAAACCAACACACACAATAGCCCAAACGGCGGGGTTATGTCCAAGAATATGCATTTTCATTTTATGCTTCCAACTAGCAAAATTAGTACCATCAAAGTAAGGACCTCTACGGTGATAATTTCCCTCGCTAGACGCCATACTCTCCTAGGTTTTGAAACCAAGGCTATGACCACCAGAAGCTATGGGGATCAAAGCAAATGGAGACCAAAGCTCTGATACCACTTGTAGGATCGAAAGTATATCTAGAGGGGGGGGGTGATTAGACTACTTGACCAAATAAAAGCTTAACCTTTTCCCAATTTTAGTTCTTGGCAGATTTTAGCTATTGTAGGACAAGTCAAGCAATCATCACACAATTCAAGCAAGCATGCAAAGAGTATATTGGCAGCGGAAAGTAAAGCATGCAACTTGCAAGAATGTAAAGGGAAGGGTTTGGAGAATTCAAACGCAATTGGAGACACGGATGTTTTTCCCGTGGTTCGGATAGGTGGTGCTATCCTACATCCATGTTGATGGAGACTTCAACCCACAAAGGGTAACGGTTGCGAGAGTCCACGGAGGGCTCCACCCACAAAGGGTAATGGTTGCGCGAGTCCACACAGGGCTCCACCCACGAAGGGTCCATGAAGAAGCAACCACCCACAAAGGGTCCACGAAGAAGCAACCTTGTCTATCCCACCATGGCCATCGCCCACACAGGACTTGCCTCACTAGCGGTAGATCTTCACGAAGTAGGCAATCTCCTTGCCCTTACAAACTCCTTGGTTCAACTCCACAATCTTGTCGGAGGCTCCCAAGTGACACCTAGCCAATCTAGGAGACACCACTCTCCAAGAAGTAACAAATGGTGTGTAGGTAATGAACTCCTTGCTCTTGTGCTTCAAATGATAGTCTCACCAACACTCAACCCTCTCTCATAGGATTTGGATTTCGTGGAAAGAAGATTTGAGTGGAAGCAACTTGGGGAAGGCTAGAGATCAATATTCATATGGTAGGAATGGAATATCTTGGTCTCAACACATGAGTAGGTGGTTCTCTCTCAGAACATATGAATTGGAATTGTGTATGTGTTCTGATGGCTCTCTCCTCGAATGAAGAGGAGGTGTAGGGGTATATATATAGCCTCCACACAAAATCCAACCGTTACACACAGTTTTCCAATCTCGGTGGGACCGAATCAATAAACTCAGTCGGACCGAAAATGTAAACCTAGTGACCGTTAGAGATTTTCGGTGGGACTGACATGCAACTCGGTAGGACCGATATGGTTAGGGTTTGGGCATAACGTAATCTCGGTGAGACCGATTACACAAACTCAGTGAGACCGAATTTGGTAATTAGCTAACCAGAGAGTTGGTCAGGCAAACTCGGTGGGACCGATTTGCTCTTTCGATGAGACCGAAAAGTTACAAAGGGGAAACACTGAATTTACATTGCAATCTCGGTGGGACCGATTCGCTCTTTCAGTGAGACCGAAAAGTTACGAAAGGGAAACAAAGAGTTTGCAATCCCATCTTGGTGAGACCGAGATCCCTATCGGTAGAACCGAATTGCTAGGGTTTGGCAGTGGCTTATGACAAGTGAAACTCGGTGGCGCCGGATAGGAAGAATCGGTATGACCGAGTTTGGCTTAGGGTTTAGGTCATTTGTGGAAGTGGGAAAGTAGCTGAGGATTTTGGAGCATATCATTAAGCACATGAAGCAAGAGGCTCATTAAGCAACACCTCATCCCTTCTTGATAGTATTGGCTTTTCCTATGGACTCAATGTGATCTTGGATCACTAAAATATAAAATGAAGAGTCTTGAGCTTTTGAGCTTGAGCCAATCCTTTGTCCTTAGCATTTTGAGGGTTCCATTTTCACATCCATGCCATGCCAATCATTGAGCTTTCCTGAAATAATCATCTTGGAATAGGATTAGCTCAATGAGCTATATGTTGTTATGAATTACCAAAACCACCTAGGGATAGTTGCACTTTCACTTTTCCTTCCTCTAATGGGTATACACATGTTTTGGTTGCTGTTGATTATGTTACTAAGTGGGTAGAAGCTACTCCAACTAGTAGTGCTGATCACAACACCTCTGTTAAAATGCTCAAGGAAGTTATTTTCCCAAGGTTTGGAGTCCCTAGATATTTAATGACTGATGGTGGTTCACACTTTATTCATGGTGGTTTCCGTAAAATGCTTGCAAAGTATGATGTTAACCATAGAATTGCATCACCCTATCATCCTCAGTCTAGTGGTCAAGTTGAACTTAGCAATAGAGAAATAAAATTAATGTTGCAAAAGACTGTCAATAGGTCCCGGAAGAATTGGTCTAAGAAATTAGATGATGCACTTTGGGCTTATAGAACAACATATAAAAATCCTATGGGTATGTCTCCTTATAAAATGGTTTATGGAAAAGCTTGTCATTTGCCTCTTGAGTTAGAACATAAAGTATATTGAGCAATTAAAGAACTCAACTATGATTTCAAACTTACCGGTGAAAAGAGGTTATTTGATATTATCTCATTAGATGAATGGAGAATCCAAGCTTATGAAAATGCCAAGTTATTTAAAGAAAAGGTTAAGAGATGGCATTATAAAAGAATCCAAAAGTGTGAGTTCAAAGTTGGAGAATATGTTCTTTTGTACAACTCTTGTTTTAGATTCTTTCCAGGAAAACTCCTCTCCAAATGGGAAGGACCCTATGTTATTGACGAGGTTTATCGGCCTGGAGCTATCAAAATAAATAATGCCGAAGGTAATAACCCAAAGGTTGTTAATGGGCAACGAATAAAACATTATATCTCAGGTATGCCCATTAATGTTGAAACTAATATTATCCAAACTATGACACCGAAAGAACACATAAAAGAGACCTTCAGAAACACTCCAGAATCGTGAAAAAGAGGGGGTACATGATACGTAAGTAAACGGACTCCGAAAAATCCACAAAAATATTTTCTGTCTGTTTTGGAAAATAAATTTTTTTAGGAATATAAGAAACAACCAGGTAGGCGACCCTGGTGGGCACAAGACACCAGGGCACGCCTGGCAGTCAGGCGCACCCAGGTGGGTTGTGCCGACCTGAGGTACCTTCCAGACTCTGTTTTTCTTCCGTTTGCTTGTTTCCCAAGATAAAAAAAATCTTTATATACCCCGTGAACCTATTGACCACCGTATCACGGAGAAATACTCTGTTTCTTTTCCTTGCTGTTTCCTATCAGATCCCATCTACCATGGCCGCTTCAAGCTCCTCCAAGGAGAAGTTCTTCAAGAACGTCATCAACCCATATTTGCGGGAGGAGGTGCATCACCCTCAGGTCATCCAGATGCATGAGGGGGTGCCTCATATCCGTGAGTGCAAGGACCCAAGGGAACGGGAACCGTGGAGGCCAGGCTTGAAGCTATATATGGAGCAGGAGGTCTTCCGGTGCAAGGGGATGGTGGAGCGTGGACTCAATGCCAATCACCTCATGACCATGGACCTTACCCATGATCTCAAGGTGGATGGAAAGTCCATGAAGGACATCGTCTTCACCCTCAATGAGAAAATCAACTTCCTCCAAAGCCAGATCTAGGATCTCCAAAACCAAGTCTTTGAATATGAGGCGAGGTTTAAAGGTATGAGTTTGGCTGCCAGTTGCAGGAACCGTGAGACTCATTCTTCCTCTTATGATGGTGGACCTCTGCCATGGAAACCCGAGGACAAGATCGCCTCTACTTCATCACCACCACCACCTTCTTCATCACCAAAAGAAAATTGAGTATCAGGTATGGGCACTCCCCTTGGCTTCCCCAAGCTTGGGGGAGGTGCCCCGGTATCGTATCACCTCCACAATCTTTTGCCTTTACTTATCTTAGTTCGGTCCATAGTTATATATCTTTTGCTTTAGATTAATAAAAGTTTGGTTCGATCCTTTCTTTTTGAGAGTTTGCTTAGTGATCTATCCTTGTAAACATGTGCAAGATATATAATAAAGTTTAGTTTGAGTTTTTTGCTTTCTTTACTTTCATGTTCCAATAAAAAGAAAGAAAATAAATGAAAAAGATCATATGCTAATCTTATGGTAGGTGATGACACCACATAAGGAAAAGTATAAGTAGGAAATTTTATTAGAGATTGACAAACATAGCATTGGTCAATGATGCAATTCATGAAAGAATTAATAAGGGAAGAGAAGATTCACATGCAAATTCACGTGCAAATACATGTGGACTTGCCTAATGGCTCCGATACGGGACCCTTCCTAAAAAGATGATGAATTGTAGTTGGAAAGTTGACTGAGAACATAGTTTGTTGGTTTCCAATAGAGTTTATGCTTTATACTTCAATAGTGTGATGAATTGTAACTTATTCATGAGAAGTCTATGATAAAAGTTCTATGATAAAGGTTTTATGTTAAAGTTTGTTGCTGCTACAATAATTCACATGATGCTTCTATGTCTGTAATTTGTTTTTATCGACACATCTCTCTCTAAGCATGTGGACATGTTTTTCGATTTCGGTTTTCGCTTGAGGACAAGCGAGGTCTAAGCTTGGTCGAGTTGATACGTCAATTTCACATCATGTTTACCTACTATTATTTATAATGTTTTTATGCATAATAATGCTTTTTGGAGTAATTCTAATGCCTTTTCTCCCATAATTTGCAAGATACACACAAAGAGGGAGAATTCCGGCAGTTGAAAATCTGGACCTGGAAAAGCTATGTCAGGCCACCTATTCTGCACAACTCCAAATGGGCTGAAACTTCACGAGGATTTTTTATGCAATAAATAAGAAATACTGGAGCAAATAACCACCGGAGGGGGCCACCTAGTGAGCATAAGACACCAGGGCGCGCCTGGCCCCCCAGGGGGGCCCTGGTGGGTTGTGCTCAGCCCAGCCCATCCTGGTGCCCATCTTTTGGTATATAAGTCATTTTGACCTAGAAAAAATAAGGGGAGGACTTTTGGGACGGAGCGCCGCCGTCTCGAGGCGGAACTTGGGCACTTCTGCCCTCCGGTGAAGCGATTCCGCCGGGGGAACTTCCCTCCGGAAGGGGGAAATCATCATCATCATCATCACCAACAACTCTCCCATCTTGGGGATGGAAATCTCCATCAACATCTTCAACAACACCATCTCCTATCAAACCCTAGTTCATCTCTTCTGCTCAATCTTTGTACCCGAACTATAGATTGGTGCTTGTGAGTGACTAGTATTGTTGATTACTACATGGTTTATTTGGTGGAAGATTATATGGTCAGATCCATTATGCTATTTAATACCCCTCTGATCTTGAGCATGTTTATCACTTGTGAGTAGTTACTTTTGTTCGTGAGGTCACGGGAGAAATCATGTTGCAAGTAATCATGTGAACTTGATATGTGTTCGATATTTTTATAGTATGTATGTTGTGATTCCCTTAGTGGTGTCATGTGAACGTCGACTACATGACACTTCCCCATATTTGGGCCTAAGGGAATGCATTTTTGAGAAGTTATTAGATGATGGGTTGCGAGAGTGACAAAAGGTTAAACCCTAGTTTATGCGCTATTCCGTAAGGGACCGATTGGAACCAAAAGTTTAATGCTATGGTTAGAATTTATTCTTAATACTTTTCTCATAGTTGCGGATGCTTGCGAGGGGGTTAATCATAAGTAGGAGTTTTGTTCAAGTAAGAACAACACCTAAGCACAGGTCCACCCACATATCAAATTATCAAAGTAGCAAACACAAATCGAATCAACATGATGAAAGTGACTAGATGAAATTCCCGTGTACCCTCAAGAACGCTTTGCTTATTATAAGAGACCATTTTGGCATGTCCTTTGCCTCAAAAGGATTGGGCTACCGTGTTGCACTTTTGTTACTATTATCATTACTTGCTCGTTACAAATTATCTTGTTATCAAACTACTCTGTTACTTACAATTTTAGCACTTCCAGACATTACCTTGCTGAAAATCACTTGTCATTTCCTTCTGCTCCTCGTTGGGTTCGACACTCTTACTTATCGAAAAGGCTACTATTGATCCCATATACTTGTGGGTCATCACCCCCTACCCAGAGCGTGCCCAGGGGGCATGTGGCCACCCCGAAGGTCAGTTGGAGGTGTCCTTCGGATGTAAGGAAGCTAATACTCGGATAAAAATTGTGTTAAATTTTTAGCCCAATCGGAGTTACGGATCTTCGGAAATTTAAGAAACAGTGAAAAGCCAAAATCTGGGAGCGCAGAAACAGAAGGAAACAGAGAGAGAGAGAGAGAGAGAGAGAGAGAGAGAAGAGAGAGAGATCCAATCTTGGAGGGTCTCCTGCCCCTCCGCCGCCATGGAGGCCAAGGACCAGAGGGGAAACCCTCCTCCCATCTAGGGGTAGGTCAAGGAAGAAGAAGAAGGAGTAGGCTCCCCCCTCTCTCACGGTGGCACCGGAACGCCACCGGGGCCATCATTGTGACGGCGATCTACACCAACAACTTCGCCGCCGTCATCACCAACTCTCCCCTCTATGCAGTGGTGTAACACCTCTTCTCCCCGCTGTAATCTCTACTTAAACATGATGCTCAACGCTATATATTATTTTGCAATGATGTATTGTTATCCTATGATGTTTGAGTATATCCGTTTTGTCCTATGGGTTAATTGATGATCGTGATTGGTTTGAGTTGTATGTTTTTATTATTGGTGCTGTTCTATGGTGCTCTTCGTGTCATGCAAGCATGAGGGATCTCTGTTGTAGGGTTTGCAACATGTTCATGATTTGCTTATGGTCGGTGGCGTGAGTGATAGAAACACAGACCCGAGTAAATATGTTGTTTGCGTATGGGAGTAAAGAGGACTTGATACCTTATAATGCAATGGTTGGGTTTTTATCTTAATGATCTTCAGTAGTTACAGATGTTTGCTAGAGTTTCAATCATAACTGCATATGATCCAAGTAGAGAAATTATGTTAGCTTATGCCTCTCCCTCATATAAAATTGCAATAATGATTACCGGTCTAGTTATCGATTGCCTCGGGACAAATAACTTTCTTGTGTGACAAAAGCTCTCTACTAAAACTAAGTTAGTTGTCTCTTTATCTAAACAGCCCCTAATTTTTATTTATGTGCTCTTTATTATCTTACAAACCTATCCGATCGATAGAACTTGAGGGAATATTTGTTCTACCTTTAGCTCCTCGCTGGGTTCGACACTCTTACTTATCGAGAAAGGCTACAATTGATCCCTATACTTGTGTGTTATTAGTTGACCATTGACTTTTGAAAAAAGTTCATGGCTAAAAAAAATCGTAAATATGAAAAGAGTTAACATTTTTTAAACAGACGCAAAATTGAAAAAAGTTTATAAAAATGAAAAGAGTTCATGAATTTGGAAAGTTCATGAAATTCAAAAAAGTTCACAAATTTGAGAAAAAGTTTATGAAATTAGGAAATAGTTCATGAAGTCTAGAAAAAACCTCAGAGCTCGAAGTTCACAAATTAAAGAAAGAATTCATCAATTTTAAAAAGAGTTTATCAAATTTGGGAAAAAAGTCGAGAGCTAAAAGTTCAGTGGCTTGGAAGACAGTTCACGAATTAGGAAAAAAATTAACGAGCTAAAAGTTTCATGAATTTGAAAAATAGTTCGCGGAGTAGAAAAAGTTCACGTATTAAACGTTTTCACAAAAATGAAAAATAAGAAATAAATAAAACAAAAAACAAACAGAAAAAAGAACAAAACTAAAAAATTAAGCAGGAAACCGAGAAAACCTAGGTGGAAGACATAGTAAAAAATTAAACCGAAGGAAAAACATAAAAAACCGAACCAAACCAACGAACAACACAACAATCGAACGACAAACGAAAAAAGCACTAGAATGGGCAAGAAATGACAGGAGTGTTTTTTGAAGGCAATCTCGCAAAAATTTTATTAAGTCGTCATAATGTTTATAAGGACGAAAACCAGATAACTGGTTGGCCTAACCAAATATGGCGGTCATCCCCTAGAGAGAGCATGTGCTTTGCAATTTTGTGAACTTCGACATTCGAACTCCTAAACTCATGAAAGAAGAAACAAGAGCTAAAAATCTTTGAACAATCTATTATTTCGCACTATCGTTGCATAGCTTGCTGATCTTCCATTCTTGATAGCCTGGATGACGACTTTGCAATCAGAGGCCACACAGAGTTACTATCATCCTCGAAAATTCATCCGCCGAGAGATCCTCTTGCCTCGAGAACAACCATTTTTTTCCTGAAGGATCCTCATTAGTACACATATGCTCTACCATAGTCGGATTTGAGAGAGCCCATATACTGCATGTCAAAAGAGGATGTCTCCAACTATCCAGTGCTCCACAAAGTGCACACAAACCCGTCACTGACATGTTCCTATGCTGCAGCAGATCACATGTAAGGAGGGAATACTAGGCTAGCCACCAAGTCAACACATGCTGCTACGAAGGTACTTGAGTTTTCCATACCGACCTCCACCCTGATGATTCACCCTCAAGGTTAGACGATCCTTCGCTTTCCTCCAGCCACCCTTCTATTCCCTTCAGACGAGACGAGCAGAATTCTCCATTTGACGCATTCGCATGGGAGGCTTGGATCTGGGCCGACCTATTTAGCAAATTCTTCAACTTCTGTTTTATGAATTCTATATCTTTTTTTGTGTTATTTTCTCAGCCGGTTTTCCGTTGGTTTTCTATGCTGGTTGTTGCTTTTTTACTTTTTGTTTCTTTCAGATATATCTTTTGTTATTTGTTTCTTTTTACATTTCAGAATTCAAAAAAAGTTCAATATATTCAAAAAACTAAAAATTCAAAATTTCTAAAAATATTAAAAAATAAATCAATGGTTGGATTTTGGAAAAAATGTTTTCCCACAAATTCGTATTTTCGAAAATAGGTTGAAAATTTCCAATTTGTTCACGTTTCATAAAAAGTTCACAATTTAAAGATGGTTGTGTTTCTAAAAAGTGTTCACAAATTTGAAAAAATGTTCAAGTTTTCTATTTTTTATAGTTTCAAAAAATTAATCTCATTATAATTATTATCAGAGATCCAAAAAAATGTTCATTTTTTTGCTAAACTTTTTCAGCGGTTCAGAAAATGTTTGTGTTTCCGATGATTGTTTGTGTTTTTCCAAAATTGTTCACATTTTTGTTCTGTATTTCAAACTTTTTCATGTTTTCCAAAAAATGTTTGAAATGTCAAAAAAATTGTTCACTTTTTCAAAAAAATGTTTTGAATTTCAGAAATTGTTTAAGTTCTCTAAAAATATATGTCATTTTTCTTTCATAGTTTTTAGGTAAAGGTTCAAAATTTTCAGAAATATTCTAAATCTTGACACTGTAGTTTTATCTTAAGTATTTTACGCTTCCCATCACAACCAGAAGCCATCACTTTAGTGGCTAGCAGCATGTTTCAGTAGCGTGAGTTGTCTAGTTCAATTGCTGGCCTCCTCCGGAATCATTAATTGAGGAGTACTGCTTGCAAAGATCACTCCCACCTCCTCCGTAAAAAAAGACCACTCCCACCTCATCAAATTGCGACAAGTGGCGCACTGTCTAGAAGTTTTTCCTTTTTTCTTAGATCCATTTATTCAAAATGTTTTATCTCTTAAATCGTGCGTCCATATCTCGAATTGTTTTCACTGTTGGATTTCACGCGTTAAGATCTTCAAAGATAGATACCATGTTGATAGGTTTTGACGAATTTTTATTCACAAAAAAAACGGATGAAGAAAACGAACCGGGAGCACAATTTTTTTCTCTTTCCGAAAGAGGGACGGCCATGCCTCTCGCAAAAGCACAACCATACCTCTCGCACGAGCAAAATCGTGCCTCTCGTGGAAGAAAAATAAACCAGAAAAACTCGTTTTTTTCGTTTTCGAGAGGCACGACCGTGCCTCTCGCGAAAGCGCAACTGTGCCTCTCACGGAAAAAAAAACAGAAAACATATTTTTTTCATTTCCGAGAGGTACAACCATGCCTCTCACGAAAGTACAGTCATCCCTCTCACGGAAGCAAAACCATGCCTCTCGCGGAAGAAAGAGAAACAAAAAACACATTTTTTCCGTTTCCGAGAGGCACGGCCGTGCCTCTCGTGAAAGCACAATTGTGCCTCTCGCGGAAGCAAAACCGTGCCTTTTGCAAAAAAAAAACATATTTTTCCCGTTTTCGAGAGGTACTGCCGTGCCTCTCTCGGAAGGAAAAACACATATTTTCACGTGATTTTTTTTCGAATTCTTTTTGGTCCAAAAGTTAAAGAAGACCGATGAAAAACCAAAAATTTGATAAAACCCAAAAAAACCCGGTTAAAATACCGAAAACACATGCGAAAAATAAATTTAAAAATCCAGAGAAAGCGCCTAGAGCGCGACACATGGTGGCAGCTGAGAGCACGCCAAGTGATGCGCTCTTAACCCACCCGCAAGTGATCGTTGCGAGGCTCCCGAAGAAGCGCTCGTTAACTAGTTGCTCCCGGCCATCTCACATTGAGCGAGACATAGCTCTTGGGTAGAGTGGCTGGCAAATAGGCTATGGCGATTGTATGAGCTGGGCCATTTAGCTCACCCACCCTGGTTCTTTCACTGCACGAGTAAAACGGCTTCCCTCGATGAGATCGGCGATTTGCCGCCCACAATGATTCTTATTGCAGGCTCGCCTGCAGGGAGCCGCCGTTGGGGGCCATCCCAGTGACATCGCCTGCTGACATCACACTGATGTCACCCATGTTTTTTCTTCTTCGCATTTTTATTTTCGTTTTGCCTTATTTTTTCTATTGTTCATATTTTGGAATATTATATACATACTACAAGTTTTTTACATGTATCATCTGTACATAAAATCTTTGTGCCATTTAAAAAATGTCAAATATACGTGCCATTTAAAAAATGTTTATACAATGCACAAAAAATCACTTAGTTTTTTAAAAAATTCGTAGAGATAATAAAATGTATGTATACCATTAATGTTTTTTTCATGAGTTTCAAATATGTTTTCTGACTTTTTGGAAATATTGTATACACTGTAAAAAAATGTCTGAGTGCTGTAAAAAGTTGTTGGTACCATTAAAAATGTACGTGACAATTAAATAAAAATTCTGGTGATTCGTGAAAATGTTCATGGCATTTAGAAAATGTTTATAGAATGTAAAATGTTTGTTCCTCTAGGTTATAAAAATGTCTATTTCCATTAAAAGAATATACAACATGTATTTAGAAAACATGTTACTGTGTAAGTGTTCAAAACATGTACTCCATGTATTTGAAAAAATGTACATCATGTATTTGAAAAATGTCCAAAGTGTCTCATAAAAATATTTCACATGTGCTCTAAAAGTGTACATTATGTACATTAAAAAAGACATGTGTGGGAAAAAGAAAACCACTAAAAACCGACAAAGAAGCAAAAAAGGTCGAAGAAAACAAAGAAAAACAAGAAAACTAAAAAAAAGAGTAAGAAAAAACCAATGAGGAAACAAAGAAAACCAAAAGAAAACAAAAAAGAGAAAGAAAAAAACCCGTAGAAAACTAGACCTACACGAACATACAGCGCGCAGCCAACGAAACCTCTCTACTTGGCCGGCCCGCTATCTCGTAAGATTGAGCTGTTCCGCATGTGGGGTGACGATATTTTTCAGGAGGAAAAGAAGGTCTGAAACATCTCAACATCGTCACAGGACTATATATATATATATATATATATATATATATATATATATATATATATATATATATATATTTGAAAGATCCAGCTGATTGCTGGCTTGTATTGATTGATAGCAGGGAGCAGGTGACAAAACATCAAGTGCAAGTAGTGATCCGAGGATCAAAGGAGGTAAAAAGAAGAAAAACAAAAGAGAAACTATAAGGTGCTATGGCTATTCTCTCAGGGCGGCTCCCAGAAGGGGTGGTCCAAAAAAGCTGCTCCTGCTTGTCGCCAAAATTCTAGCGTTCGTTGGATGGCTGTTGTGATGCTAGCTCTCGTCGCCATCTTGCCTCTGAAGGTGCTCTCGTTTCTAGCCTTCCAAATCTCAAAGAGGATGAGGATGATGGTTGTCTTGAGGGCTTTTTTGTGCTCGGGCCGCGCTGCACTGAGCATTGCAGCAATGATGGCCGTCGGCTTAGTCTTGTTTTGCCATTGCAAAGGGTGGAGTGAGCTGCATCCACCTTGGCCGCTGCCACCGTCCAGAATTCAAGCGACAACGGGCATTGCCAAAACAAGTGCATGGAGGATTCCAAGTTCCGGACGCATAGCTGACAAAAGTACTCATTTGGCCATCCTCTCCGTTGGAGACGGTCGTTGCACCATAACCTGTTTTTAAATAGCAACCATGTGAAGATCTTCATCTTAGCCGGTGCCCAGGTGGTCCAAATCAGGTTCTTGAAATCAGATTTGATGTGGCCTTGAAATTGCGCCTTATAGGCAGAACTACCAGTATAGATTCCTGATGCTTCATTCTTCCATTTGATGGTGTCGCTGACGTGGTCTTGAAGGCGAGTATCAGCAGCTTGTATCCATCTGTGCAACCTGATTGTTTCTGACCAAAGGTGCTGAGTGTCTCCATGGGCGAGGTCTTGAATCCATGTGTCATTTGTCAGAGCTTGCTTGACCAAACGGTTCTTTCTTCTTGAGTGGCTGAAGAGAGCAGGAAAGGCCATCTTCAGGTTGCCCGAGCCTGTCCATGGGCAGTGCCAGAAGGAGGCCTTCTCGCTGTTGCCCAGCGTGATCAAGGTGGAGGCACATAATAGAGCTCGGTCTCCCTCGTTGCAAGGCATCTGCATGCCAATCCATGGTCTGTCGGTGCTGGTCCAGGACAGCCAAAGCCATCGCAGCCGTAGCGCTCTACTGAAGCGGTTTAGGTCCAAAACTCCCAACCCGCTATTTTCAATAGGAGAGCACACTACAGGCCATGCTACCTTGCATTTTCCTCCACTGAGATCTTCTTCTTGTGCCCAAAGGAATTTCCTACGAACTTTGTCAACCTCAGCAAGAAATTTCTTTGGCGCACGGAGTACAGACAGAGCAAAGGTAGGCAGCGCTGTAAGCACGCTGCATACCAAAACCCTTCTGCCCGTGATGGTCATGAGCTTGCCCTTCCATCCCGCGAGTCTTGCCCTAATCCGATCAAGGATGAACTGGATGTGGACTAGGCGCAACCTTGAAATAGTTAGTGGGAGGCCTAGGTATCTTAAGGGGAATCCCACTATTGTCCCACCAAAATTGCACAGGATGTCAAGGAGATTGATCTCCTCACAGCGGATGGGGGTGACGGTCGACTTTGCAGGGTTTATTTGTAGCCCTGTTGCTTGACCGAAGTCTTGAAGAATGTCGAGCAGGGTGTCGACCTCTACTTTCTCTGGGTTGGCGAAGATTACGACGTCATCAGCGTAGAGGCTAACCCGTAGAGAGATGTCTCTGCCAGGCAGGGGGGCGATTAGCTCTAACTCAGTTGCTTGTTGTAGCAGTCTGTGGAGGGGGTCGACGACGATGATGAAAAGGAGGGGTGAAAGCGGGTCTCCCTGTCGAAGCCCTTTGCGGTGACGAATCTTGTGCCCTACAGTGCCATTTAGCAGGAAGGATGATGATGCCGATGCGAGGAGTAGCGCAATCCAGTTGCGCCAACGCACAAAGAAGCCTAGCACTTGCAGTAGTTCTAGCAAATATTCCCACGACACATTGTGAAAAGCCCGCGCTATATCTAGCTTGAACAGGAGCGCCGGAGTTCTCTTCCTATGGAGTGATGTGATAGCATTCTGAACAAGCAGAAAACTGTCTTGCGTGCTTTTGGACTTCAAGAAGACCGATTGGGCCGGTGAGATTATGTGATGGATTACTGCTGATAGCCTTATTGAGAGCACTTTAGCAATAAGTTTTGCAACTGAGTGTATTAGGCTGATTGGTCTGAAGTCTTGAATCTTCTCTGCACCATCTTTGTTTTGGAATGAGAGCTACTATGGTAGTGTTCAAATTGTTGAAACCTCCCCCCACAAGGTGGTAGAACTTGTTGAAAGCTTGTAGAATATCTGCCTTGATCAGCGGCCAGCAGGTTCTAAAGAAAATTCCCGTGAAGCCGTCGGGCCCAGGCGCCTTCTCCAGGGGTGAGGCTTTGATCGCCTCCCAGATTTCTTCTTCGGAAAAAGGGTTGTCAAGGCCGCCCGCTTGGACCGTTGGCATCTCGAGTAAGTGCCAGTTGATGCCGGTCGCTCTCGTGGCTTGGTCCCTATGTTGTCGTGGAAATGGCTGTAGATGGCAGCTTCTTTTTCCTCATGTGCTGTGACAAGCGAATCGCCCACCTTCAGGCTATGGATGTGGTTTTTCCGTCTGTGAGATCTCATCTTCGCATGGAAAAACTTTGTTCCCGCATCTCCCACCCGGAGCCAGGTCAGGCGAGAAGCTTGGCGCTTTCTGGCGCGGTCGATCACCGCCAGACCAAGAAGCCGCAGCTTCAGGAGTTTTCTGAGGTTGAATTCGGCGTCAGACAAGCGCCTGGTCTCCTGAGCCACATCTAATTGGAGCATAATTTCTGCTGCTATATGATATTGAAGCCTCGCATCATTGAAGTGTGCCTTGCTCCAGATCTTCAGGTCACGCGCCGTGCGCTCCATCTTGGTGTGTGGGCGCTAAAAAGCGCAGGAGGACTGCACAGTTCTGTTCCAGGAAGCTGCCACTATTTCACTGAAACGAGGGAAGCGAGGCCAAAAGCTCTCAAATCTAAAACTCGCATGGCGTGGCGGGGCACTTGTGTCAGCTATGATCAAAGTGCAGTGGTCTGAAGTAGCCGTAGAAGCCGCCATCACTGCAAAACTGTGGAAAAGGGATTCCCAGGCTTGGTTGCAGAAGAACTTGTCAATGCTGACAAGGGTGGGGTCTTGACGCTCGTTGCTCCAAGTGTAGCGGCGATTCTTGCACTTTATCTCCTTCAGGCCAGTAGCATCAATGGCCGACCTGAACCTACCCATAAGCCTACGGTTAAGGTTGAGGTTGTTCTTGTCACGCGCCTCGTAGATGAGGTTAAAGTCGCCATTGATCAGCCAGGGCTCGTTTATGGGCGGGGATGTGCTGGTGAGCTCGAGGATGAAACTATCTTTTCTTGCGTCATTTGCAGGTCTGTAAACGGAGGAGAGCCAGAAGCTATGTGGCTGGCCCAGCAGGGAAACCTTTGCTGTGATGGCGAAGGCGCCAATGGCGTGGGAGGTGACAGTGGCGAGGCCCTCATCCCAGAGAATTGCCGCTCCACCGCTGATGCCAATCGCCGGGAGGGCGATGCAGCCAGTCAGCGAGGGGCCGCCAATTTCTCAGACTAGACTAGGAGACCAGTCATCAATCTTCGTTTCTTGTAGACATAGGATCGCTATTCGATTCGCTACTGCGATTTCACAGACAGAGGCGCGCTTTGCGGGGTGGTTCAGCCCGCGCATGTTCCAGCACATGATCGGAGGGAGTTTGTCATTCATGGGGAAACTCATGTTGCTCCGATAGCTGAAAATCACTAATTGGCCTCAGGCCCAAACAATACACCACCTCTCTAACAGGGGCACGCCGGCAACCACCAATAGGCCCCAGAACACACCGGCGTCGAACTAACCACATTGGACTAGCACTACAGATTGTAAGCAAACCTAACTCAAGCCAACACATCGTCGGCCGCCACCGGAGCGGGAACAGGAATGGAACTAACATAACTAAACTACGGCCTCCTCGGCAGCTCCATCAGGTCCGGCCATGCCAGCCGCGATCTTCAGGGCGTCGGCGTACAGATGCGTCAGCTTGGCAATGACCGCAATGTCAACCTCGGAGAGTGGCTCATCAAACCGACGCAGGAGGGCCTCGGCTACCTCGGTCGTCATCTTCTCCTTTGGCCCTAGCAGCCCCAGTTCCTTGACGATGCGGAGGGACGCGCGTTGGGCCACCGGCACGGTGGAGGGGTTGGCAGCCTGACGGGCACTGTGGCGAGTTGGTGCTGGGGGGGGGCTCTTTTGGGGCGGCGGACGACCGACGGGTAGGTGAGGTAGCCACCAGAGGAGGGGTGTTGCTGCGAAAGAGGCGTCCCGACTGAGCTTGGTCTCCTTCTTCGGCGATCTCTAGCTGGCAGACGCGGCTGGTCACCGCGCCCAGCTGCACTTCCAGGGTACAAGCGGCCGTGGGGGTGGAGCGGTTGAATTGGCCGTTGGCGGAGGGGGTCGCAGCCAGTGTGGGGCAGAACGCGTCGAGCTGCGGGTCCAGTGGTGCGGCGTCACACTGCTGGGTGTTGTCGAAGACGAGGGGAGCGGCCACCATGGCGTCGGCGGCGGCTTGCACATCAGCTGCCATGTTGTCGCCGATCATGGAGGCGACAGTTGGCCGCTTGGCCGCCTTGAAGAACTCATCGACCGGGTCCTTGCCCCTGTTGCTGACAGCGGCGTCATCCCCACCAACCTGGGGCG
>NC_041386.1:132694469-132769782 GCF_002162155.2 Triticum dicoccoides | reverse complement strand
CCAGCCGCAGCCGTAGATTTCTTATCATCGTGGCGACGGGTGCGCGCGCCCCTGGAGTGGCGCCGTGCAGGGGGAGAGCGGCTGCGCTGATGCGGAGCGGGAGCCGGTGGCTGAGGGGCAGGTGTACGTCCACATCGTAGGAGGGCATTCTTCTAGGAGCGACAGCCACCGCGCCCAGCACCGTCGTCTTCGTCACGGTCGCGTTCGTGGCCACCACGGGGCATGCCGCGGCAGCCTAGGTCAGCAACTGGCGCTCGACCCAGGCATTGCTGGCGATCGCCGTGCTGGCCATCCTCGACCTCCATCGTCCACGTGCCGGAGAGGACCTCGAGGAAGGGGCGGTCGTCGTTGTCAGAGTCAGAGGATGGCAACCCGCTCTGCCCAGAGTGGGAAGAGCGCGGTGAGGGCGGCGTCCAATCTTCTACACGATCGACGTGGATGAGCATGGTGTAGTCAGCTGTGGCCGGCGGGGGAGCCACACGCCTGTCGGGGGGAGAGAATCCGTCCCAGCGGGGGAGCCACATGACGATATTTCTCACCAAGCATTGCATGCATCAAGTTCAAGACATAGTGTAGTGCAAAACCGACACTGGGCTAACATGTAGATCGACGTTAGGTAAGGGGTAGCTGCATACCCAGTCGTACCCCGAAGCACTATGCTATTAATAGGCAGCCCGAACAACATGCATATCAACCCCCCTGATCAACTCAAACATACTTTCTAAATGGGGATATAAGACGTTTTAGGTCTATTCACAGAGGGGGTATAGTACATAGCCCGAAAGTGTGACACACCTCGTTCACTTCGGCACCGCGCGCCACACCTCATCGCCTTATCGCTTGACCCACGGCTATCCATCGACCATAGCGCCGGTGTATGTATTACGATTGGGAACCGATGAGAGCGACGATATACATGTCTAATCACCCTGCCGTGCGGATCTGCAGATTCCAGACACCGATACAAGGAGTGAACCAACCTGTGGTTGGATGGTTAGAGGGACTGTGGCATCCTTAGCCCACCAGGGTTCAAATCCTGATGCTCGCATTTATTCCTTGATTTATTTCAGGATTTTCGATGATGCGCATTCAGTGGGAGGAGACGTTTCCGTCGACGACGAGGCACCTATGGTGACTTCGTAAATCTCAAGATAATATGTCGGCGCAGTCTTTCAGAGGTGCTCATAGGGATAGGGTGTGCGTGTGTGCGTTCATAGGGGTGAGTGTATGCGCGTGTATATGAGCGCTTGTGTCTGTAATGATGTTAAAAAAAAGACACCGAAACAGGGAGATCAACACTTGGCAAATCCGCCCCCTTATACACCCGCAGGCGTGTTCCGATGAATTCATGGGCAGCGCCCGCCGGCCCTTTATATATTGCACCACACATTCATATACCTCAATATTCGATCCTCAAATTCATGCAACGATCATACGTTACAAATTGTCTGAATTTAACAGGTCGAAACAGATGTCCCAGCGTGACGGATGGCTTCGGATCACTGTCCGGACACCTGCTCTGACCGAGGTGCGTCGTGTTCCAGGAGGAATACATGCTGCTCGTCCTGCTCCGCCTGCTTCCGGTCTGCCTGCTCCGCCTGCATCCAGGCTGCCTCCTCCGCCTGCATCCGTGCCGCAGTTGCCCTTGTCGTCTCGTACTTCCTACGGTCGTTGATATCTTCTTGTTCGCAAGCTACTTCTTCGCATGCTCATCCAAGAGGGTTTCGTCCCCCAACATGATCCTCGCATCCTCCGCATCCCGTCCGAGTTGCAACCTGTCCTTCTCAAGCTCCATGTCGCCAAATGTCTTGGCCTTCTTGAGTTCCCATTTTATCGCCGCCTCTTGCTTCTTCAACGCGATCTTCTCCCTCTCAATTTCGAGCTTCTTCCGATCCCACTCCATCCTTTCCTTTTGCACATTCAACATGAGGTTGTACCTCTTTTCCTTCTTGTTCTCCCTCGTCGAAAAAATACTCGTCCATGTGGACGACATTTTTGTAGCCGTGGCGTCACGGGAGGCACGTGCCTTCTCCCACTTATTTCCCATGACTTGGCGGTTATCCTTTGACACAGTGGCTTTTTCATTCGTGACGACAATGTCGTCCAACCCAATTGGTTGGTTGGAGCTTGAGCCATTATTCCTCTTCTTGCCGGACTTGAGATTGGCCACAAGTTGGTTCCACTTCGGCTTGCCATTCAATATGATCCAACAATGGCTAAAAGCAAATGACTTCTTCTCCACCTCGTGATACAAAGTGGCTGCCACCGCCATCTACTAAACAACATATGTATGAGCACGAGAATGCAAACACAAGAAGCATATGGAAATAACGACGAGATGAAGCAATTAAGCTTACGTGAGTTGACACTCCCATCCCACTTTGAGGGCGTTTCGTCACTTGTGAGTAGTAGCTGATATACTTGTTCACTTCCCCTTGAATGATCCAACAATGATGTGTGAGAGATGCCACATTGCGGGTGGTCATGATAGGATGCGGCTCCATATACTCCTTTTGTTCGTGATACTCTTCAAATTTTCTCCCAATACTTCTTCCCCATGTGCTCGGTGTCGCATATTGGATCCATCATTGTGGCCAACCAAGCTTTGACCAATAAGATGCCCTCAAATTTTGAGAATGTCGAACCTCTTGCCTCCGCCGTCTTGGTCTTCTTCTTCTTCTTGCTCGGATTGGGATCGGATGTTGTGCCAACTTCAAATGCGGTGGTGACCTACTTCATTTCGGTCGGATCTTCATTGTCATTGATCATGTTCGACAAGAACGCCTCCTACATGATTATGATTTGCAGGCATTCAATCTGATCAGACGGGAGCAAAGAAAACGTACCGACTCTTGTTCGTTCATTCCGCCGAACACGTCGAGGGCAACCCAGGCGCTGTCGGTGCCCATGCTCATCCGCGCTCAAACGAGCTACGACGAGTCACATACTTCAAACGCAGGCATCTGCGTCTGCGAAAAGCTCTACGGAATAGCCCAGCCGACCGTCGAATCCTCCTCTATCCCAACCGGGTCGGACGGCGTAATCCGCGTCGGTGCTCAGATAGAAGGGGTGCGGGGTTTCGGGTGCGGTGGAGGAGACAACTGCTCCACCATTTCCGAACCTCCTTGTGCCGCCGCTGCCTCCCTCTCTCGTTGCCGGCATCTCTGCAACTTCCAGGCGACATTCTTCGCTTTGCGAGTTGGAGCCGACGAAGGGACGCCGATGGACAAGGCGGACTGCGTCTCCGTCGCGGCGGTTTGAGACAGGCTGGACGGCATCTCCAGCGGTGTATCAAGACCGGCAGTGAGGATTGGGAGTAAGGGTGGAGGACGGCGAGGATTCGGGTGCGGGAACGGTTGGATGGGCGGCGGGAGAAGGATGAAGGGTTTGATGGATTTTCTGCAATTTACGGTGGAGTCGGGCTATCGGGTCCGACGTGGCGGACGTGTCCAGACGCCCCATATTTGAACTGGATATGAGAGGCGCCGGTCCACCCAGATGTTTGAGATCAGTTTAAGAAACCTGAATAGTGATCAGACGGTCCGCCTAAAGATATGAGGCGGATTTGCAGCGCTAGGATGTAGATGCTCTAAGGAGTGCAAAGGATGCATGGATCGATGCGCGTAAGCTGGATGCGCGAAAGATCGATGTGCGCGTACTACCACGTATGGTGTGACATGTGTGCGCTTGGACGGTGCTTGGCAATAGCGACCGGGTGTCAAAGAGATACGGTTTTTAAAAAGAGACCACCCACTAGATGCAAATGCCTGGTCAGAAATCAAGAGATCCAACGATGTTGCCATTTTCCATTTCCGTGCGTCTAGTATGCACGGACTCTTGTTAGTACTCCACTTGATAGGTCGTGACTTACCCTTGTATAAGTGTCAACACCGCTATTAATGTAGTGAGTTTCTTTTTTAGCGGAATAACTCTTGCATTACTCAAATTAAGTGTTACAATCCTGTCCAACAATTTAGGACATCATCTGGACCAGACTAGCCAAACAGTTGTTCGACCATGTAGCCTATCAAAATTCGCGCCTAGTAGCACTTTCTGAGCACCTTGCTGGACGTGTACTCTTTGTGAATTGGACACATATACATCCAATACACAAAGCAAGAGTAGGGTTTTACGCTTCACAGCGGCCTGAACCTGGGTAAAGACCATGCGTTTCTGCCGACCCTGCTCTTTGTGCTTGTCGATCCCCGCAGTCGAACCGCAAAGGGATCGCCATGATCCCATAGATGGTCGTACGCACGAAATCTTTGGCGTGCCAGGCATGGGGATCGCTTGTGCGAACCAGGATCAGCAGTTAGCGCATCAGCTTCATCACTAGCTTCATCGCCATGGCATCCAAGAAGAAGGACACCGCGGCGGTCGGCCCGTCTTCTTCCAGGCCACAAGTGCCCTCACAGACAGGCGACGACACAGGTGGTGCCCTCACAGACAGGCCCCAAACTTCTGCCCAATGATCATGCCATGTGTATAGTACAGTATAGTATTTTCCTACAAAAATAATTTGGCCAAATAGTATTTTCAAAATTTAGTTTTCCAAAAACCCATGAGTTGAGGTTTGCACTACAAGTACTTGATTTGGGGTATGAAAAATATTTCAAAGAGTATATTTGAAACCTATTAGATATAGGATTCCCATAAACCACAAAAATATAATTCTAACAGTTATTTTCCTATTTTATTTAAAAGCTTTTTCTTAAGGCCAGAAATGGTCTTTAATAGGGAAAAATTATTTTAATGTTTCAAAAATATTTGACAAAAATCAGGGAAACTCAGTGGACATATATTTTCCATATATAGGAGTTTCAACACATGGTCATGTTCAGAATATTGGACAAAACCTCCCAAAACTATTTCTGCCCATTTCAAGGATTTGAAATATTTCTACAAGAAATATTTTCATAAAAATCTAAGGAAAATCCAGCAAGTCACAAATGCATATTGTGGTCACCTTGCAAATCCTCATCTCAATTAAGATTAGTTTGGTTCACCAAAATGCACCAAAACCCTCTCTGACCAGAATCAAATTTGAACAACTTTGTACTACCAACTTTCTCTCCTTGACCCCAACTTTTGTGATCATGTTAATATGACCAAATGAGGCCACTACACCAAGTAGTGCATCAAGGAGAAATGATTTGATCAACTAGATCTGCACAAGTTCATTTCTGCTAATTTCTAGGGTTTACAAAAGTTGCATTGGCAACTTTGCCCAAATAAGCTCAAAATTGGTGGAAGACCCTAATTATATGTGTCATTCCACCCTATGGAGTCTCATGGCAAACGGAAACCATCTACTTGCCCAAACCAGCATCAAACACCTTCTGCCACTTTACAAAAATCCCATTTTTGGCCTCTTCCACTAATCTCTGTAGGCTCAACTTTCTACCACGACCCCTCCTAGTCCCCCTCTAGCACCTGTGAGCTTTGCTTCCCGAGGAAGCAATGATGAAGGGGGGGAGAACCCCATTTTTCTTCTCTGGACAGTGGATTCCTCTCTCTCTCTCTCAGCCTCCCTCTCCCCTCTTAGAGCATCCAAGGCACTCCCCAGCTTTTGCCCATGCCCCCTTCAGCTGCCAGACGCAAGTGGACGCACGCGGACGCGGGGAAGCCGCGGATGCCGGCCAAAGTCGTGCTTTGGAGCGCCTGGCAGGGCACCCGACCGTTGACACCGCGCCTCCCGGCCACCTCGAGCCTCCCCCGCACGCCAGTCGATGCCCCTCAACATCCGCTGCACGCTAGCAGGCCGCCCACTTGCTCCCGCGCCTTCCTCTCTCTCTTTCTCTCTCTCTCATGCAGCTCGCGCCAGAACGCCGCCCCGTTCGGCCAATACTCGCGCCGCTCCTATGGCCCGCCTGCAGCTCGCCCCGCTCCTCCTCTCTCTCCCTGGCACCCTAGACCACTCTCATGAACACCCCCGAGCCCTCCATTCCCTCTCTAACGGACACCCGAGCCGATCTTGGGGACACCCGTAGGCCGTGCCTACGGTGGACCTCGGCCAGCCTATAAAAGGCGACCCCGAGCCTCTCTATCACTCCTTGTCACTCCCCCACACACCTAATCCACCTCCCGCACCACCCATTTGTCCCCAGAGCCGCTCGAGCTCGAGATCGAGCTCGAGCTCCGCCGCCTCGGCTCGCCAGAGTTCGCAAGGTACAGGCCTCCCCCGCTCCTCCTCTGCCCCGATCTGGAGCCACTATGCCCTACTGATCATTTCCCCCCTTGTCTCCCTCTCTGTAGCTGCCGGAAACGGCCGGAGTCACTGCCTCCCGAAGCTCCTCCGCCGCAGCTCCTCATCGCCGGCGAACCAGGCACCCCCGCCGGCCAAGCCCACCACCCACCGATGTGCGGCAGCCCCCTGAAGCCATCCCCGCACTCGCCGGAGTTCGTCGCGGCCTGCATCGTCGCCGGTGAGCACCGCGACCCCCCTGTCCACGGGTTAGTGATGATAGGCGGGCCCCGCCTGTCATCCTCTCCCTCGTTCCCGCGCCCCTCTCTCTCTATCCTGCGGGCCCCGACCGTTAGGTTTGAAATGGGCGGGCGCGCGCGCTGTGCGCTGGCTCGGCTGGGTCGGCCCGCTGGCTGGGCCTGCTGCCCTGCAGCTGTTCTGGCCCGACAGGCACAGTGCCCTTTTTCTTTTTCTTTTCTGTGGCTTTTCCAAAAATTCCACAGAATTAATTATTTATCCAAATGCAATAATTCCAACTCCTAAATTCTTGTAATAATCCCACCTATTTATGGTGCAACTTTCATTCAAATCCAACAACCTTTTCTTCACTGTAAATATTCAAATGTGATTTTAAGCATTTAAATAAACCTTTGAAAACCCATTTCTCCTATTCTGCTACTCCAAATCCAAAACTAGGAATTTTCCCCTTCTTAGTTTTTAACCTAGTATTTAATAAAAATGAGTTGACATTTTTCTGAGCACTTTGGTTTTTCTGTTTTATTATTGCCTTATTTTCTCGTTATTATTTTGCGACGATAGATTGCGTTGCTGACGAAGGAGTTGGACCAGAAGACTTTGAAGACCCAGAAGACTTTGTTGAGCCAGGCAAGCAGCCCTTTGACCATGCCTATGAAACCCTTTTTATGCATCTCATATAGCACTTTATTATTGTTGCCTCAGAATCATGATGAGATGGTAGCTACTTTGGTGGGTTGCCTCCATTTCCTCCTTGTTGATACTTGTATTGTGCATGACCCTACCTTCTTATGAGGGTTATGCCGGTGGGAGTAGATAGGATGCTAAAGTAGTTGCTACGCAAAAAGGGACGGGAATGTGCATGGTGATGGAGACAAGGTATTTTCAAAAGACTTTTCAAAACCCCGTCGGGTGCCACTTATGCCCGAGGGAGATAATTAGATGGGTAACCACTTGATGACGAAGTGGTATACCGAGGCAAGTGTGCGTGTTGTTTTCAAAAGCGGATTAGATTTAAGATTTGTCGACTGTCCCAACCTTACATGTGCAACCACTCTACCCTTGTATGGGAAAGGGCATTATTGATTACCTAGGCCGATAATAGCTTGGAGCCTGCATTACTAGTGACGGGAGAGTTGTTGGCGCTCTCTCTCGGGATGGGGCCGTGCCAGACAGGGCGGCCAAGAACATTTTTATGGGGCACCGGACACACCGTTGGTACCCCGTGCCAGTGGTATGTGATGAATATGGGAGCGAGGCTCCACCATTTTTAAAGTTGTGAAATGTTGGGCATGGGGGTTACTACCAATCGAGTGGACTCCATGTTAGTGTCGTCTAGGGAAATATAGTGATCGGGTGCTTACCCCGGGTACTTGAGGTACCGCGGGTCGTGGATGACACGGAAGCTCCCCGGATCTCGTGGGTAAAGTGTGCAACCTCTGCAGAGTGTAAAACTATTCGAATAACCATGTCCACGGTCAAGGACAGTTGGGCGGTGCTGCTTAAACTATGTCCACATGTTTGCAAACCAGTGTGTGTGTCTGGATAAGTGGGAAGAGCTACTTGGGTCAAGTCAAGGGACTTGACATGACTGAGTTGGGTTGATGCCCACTCTATTTATGTTGATATCTGTAACCTGCCCTCATGGTTACTTGAATTCTCCTTTTGCATGTCTTGCAAGTTGTTGAACATGTCATTACACTCAAAACTAGCTTTCCGCAAAGATTTACCTATATCATGCATTGTTGTACCTTGAACCAAAACATGGGTTGCTTGCAAGTACATTCAAAGTACTCATTGGCTTGCCACTGGTTATTTAATTGGCCAGGCATGGAAGAACAGGAGTTCGAAGAAGAGTTCTTTGAAGACAAACATGCGAACTAGGATGTTTCCCAGTCAGAATGCCTGTAGGGTTAAGGCAGATGGCATGGGTTCTACTTATCGATGAAGATTCCGCTGCTTAAGTTTATTTGGTATTCAACCCTTGTGGCTTTATCTATGTAAGACTTGACCAAAATGGTCATAATTTGTGTAAGACGATATGTATGGATGTAAGACTCTTGTTATTCATCCTCTGTGTGTTCAATGAGCATTGATCTCTGGGATCACTGTACACATGCATTCGGTGATCACGACTTATGAGTCGGGGTCCCCACAGAGGAACTGCAAGATGCGGGAAGAGATGACCATGACCAAGGTCAGGGATGTCGCTGAGCTCTACGCTCTAGCTAACAAGTGTGCATAGGCTGAGGAAGGAAGGATACTTCCTGGAGAGGGGGTTGGCGCAGGATCAGAATCGGAAGATGATGATGCCTTGACTACCCTGAAGAAGAAAAACCACAAGCGCAACAGGAAGTGCAAGGGGAAAGCTGTTCTTGCTGTGGAGGGATCCAGCAACAGCGGTCCCGCCCAGAAGACTAAGGCTGAGAGCTCCGGCAAGGAGGTTGTTGGGTGTGCCTCATGCCAAGCCTTGGTGGCCGCTGGCCAGACCGGAGGCTCCAGCAAGCAATACTGCAAGATCTACCGCACCAAGAGCAATGACCTTCAAGACTGCCGGCAAGTAGAGCAGCTTGCCGAGAAGCAGAAGGCTGAATATGCGAAGAGGGATAAGGAGAAAGCCAATGGTGAAGATGGGTCCGAAAAGAAACATGGTGGCCGAAGAGGCCGTCGCGACAAGAATAAGCAGCAGAAAGAGAAGCCCGCGAGAGGTCGAGACAAGAAAGAAGATGATGATGATGACGAAGAAGAAGATGACAATGAGTCTAGTGAGTCAGAGTTCCAAAAGGCCATGGAAGCGATGTGCATTGACGGAGGTGCATCCTTGCACTCTTTCTCACCATGAACTGAAGCAGTGGGTGTGTGAGGTCAATGCTATAGAGCCAGTAATGGGTGCCCAGAAGCCATTGAGATGGTTCAACACGCCCATCATCTTTGACGCCGAGGACCACCCTAATTGCGCAAATGCAGTCAGGTGTTTGCCATTGTTGGTTTCACCGATGATACGCAACCTCAAAATGACAAAGATGCTGGTTGATGGTGGGGCCGGTCTCAACTTGTTCTCCCCCGATGTAATCAAGAGGCTGAAGATATCTGATGAGGATCTGAAAAAGACCGGCACGTTCCAGGGAATCAATCCAGGAAGAAGCCATCCGCAAGACAAAATCACCTTGGCGGAGACATTTGGCAGTGAGCTCAATTCCAGGATAGAGAAGATCGTCTTTGACATCGTCAAGATTCCATTACCTTACAATGGAATCCTTGGACGCATAGCACTTGCAAAGTTTATGGTTGCATCCCACTATGCCTGCAACACACTGAAGAAGCCTGGGCCGATAAGTGTCATCACCATTAACCCTGATAAGAAAGATGCATTGATTTGTCCTAATCAACTCTACCGGGAAGCGGTTGCAGCATCTGCCGCCAAGGCACTTGCTTCTGCTAACCAAGCTCCCGGGGGAAGAGGAAGAAGACCGGCAAGACCACTGACTGCAGCAAGCGCACCTCTGTAAGTGCATCTAGTGTCCCTTAGTGATTTTGGTGTATTGAAGACTTATAGGTTAAGGGACTGATGCATTTGTGAGTGTACACATGTCTACAAGTCTATGAGGAGTTTGATATTTACAGAGAAAGTCGACCACTAAAAATGAATGTCTTCAACTGAAGACTTTGGATTTCAGAAGACTTTCTAAAGACTTTGAAAGTGAAGAAATTGCTGTGACCGTGAAGACTTGATATTCATGCAAGGAATATGAAGCTAGAAGACTTTTGTTTCCATAGTTTCATTTTCTCTTTATTGAGTCATAGGAAACACCGTACTATTAAAGAGGGTCGAGGAAAAACTAAGGAAAAGTTTCCAAGTGATGCTCATCTCAAAATCCTATACCTACCAATCCCTTCGAGTGAAGCCATTGGAAATCTCATACAGTTCAGTCAGTTTCTTCAATGATAGAGACGAAGATCTTCTGGTCTCTGAGGAATTTGTTCTGACTGAGGAGTTAGGAATTCGCCAGTGCGGATTTCCTACAAGTGAGGAACATGATAGGCCTGAGGAATTTGATAGCCAAATTTCCGACCGTTGCTGTGCTATGCGTCGACTGTCCCAAAATATCTACCCACCTAACGGTCATATCATTGAAGGGCATTTATGTCTTATCATGTCGGGCTGCTCCCTAGGCTATAAATAGCCTCCCCCTACAACCACTAGCTGGTTGACTGCTCCACGAGAAACTGACACTGGTCATTGTGAGCATCCCATCCTTCGAGGACTTTGAGCGGAAATCATCAAGTGAGGGAAAACCCAAAACCCCAAACCAAACACCTACAAACCCAAAGTGATTGAGCATCACTAAAGAGATTGTTCCTGTGTGGAACCGACGCTTGTTACCTTTGAGGACTGTGCATCCTCCAAACGGTTAGGTGTCATGGTCTAGAGCATCCAAGAGGAAATTCTGGATCGCCGAGTGACCGAGTCTGTGAAGGTTTGGAAGTCACCTGAAGACTTACCACGAGTGATTGGACGAGGTCTGTGTGACCTTAATTCAAGGAGAATACGGTGAGGACTATGTGTCCGGGACTGTGTGTCACAACAGTTGTAACTAGCCTACCAAATCACTATCTTCACCGAGCTAACAGGTTCTATTTCCTCAACCCTTTCATTTCCTCATTACTGTGTTGTATACTCGATCGCTACTATTTGAAGACTTTGACTGAAGACTTTCTCAATTTCCTCAGTTCAATTTCTTCAATCAGTTTGTCTTCAGCCTGCTTATCCTGTGTTTACGCTTTGTGTACTCTGTGCTTGTTTTCATATCATCATGATGACTGTGCTTTTGTTCTATTAGGTCTGCACCTGAGTACTTATTCCGCTACTAGTAGTTCTTCGCTTAGGAATTTCCTCACCCTGAAATTCCTCAGTGAAGAATTCATAAAAATCACCTATCCACCCCCCTCTAGTTGACTTAACGTACTTTCAATTGGTATCAGAGCAAGGTACTCCCTTGTTCTGTGTGATTTTGGTTTAACCGCCTGGAGTATTAGTTATGTCGACCACAGGAATGAAGACAGTGGCATGCCCCATCTTTGATGGTCATGATTATCCCAAGTGGAAGGCCATGATGAAGAAGCGGCTCATGACGATGACCAGCGAATTGTGGACCGTCACTGAGATTGGTCTTACCGACCTCTGCAAGATGGCGGAGGCCGATGACATTCACAAGTACACTCTACTTAACCTCACGGCGAAGGACATCATCTGCTTGGGCTTGTCTCAAAATCAGTTCAGGAACATTATGCATCTTATCCATGCGAAGCTCATTTGGGACCGACTCTGAGGTCTATGAAGGTCATCGAACTCATCATGATCCCTAGTTTGAGGATTTCATGGAATCGCGCAAGGCTATGACTTTCAATCCGGAATCATCATCCTCTTCACCATGCCTTATGGCAAAGGGTGCCAAGGTAACTGAATGCTACCTATCTGAGTCCAGTGATGATGAATCTGGTGATGAATTTGGACCTAGCTATACTAAACATGCTTCCCTTGCCACTAAACAACAAAGAGCTTTGGAAAAAGTTCAAAACATGCTAGATGAGAGCGATGATATGTTGGGTGAAGAAATGGATCGTTCTAAAGCTTTGGCCGAAAGTATTCAGAGACTTTAGTCCAAGTTTGATAACCGTCAGAGTCATCATAACACTCTCTTATCTGATCATGAGAAGATTTCTTATGAATTTCTTCAAAGAAAGCAAGATCTTGAGCAGTTAAGGGTGAGTTATGAAGATCTTCAGAAGGAGCGTGATTCATTACTTGCTCAACAAATCAGCGCTGCTCAGGAAGAATTCATGCCACCATGTTTGAAATGCATTGAACATGAATCTGCTAATTCTTCACCTGAAAGTTCAAATGCTTCTCTTGCTGCAAATTCTTCAACTGTCTCTGCTATCTCTGATTCCTCATTTGAGGATGCTGCTAGTATCACTGACCATGCATGGCTGAAGGAATTGTATATGATAGGCAAGTACAAAAGCCTCAAAGGGCATCATGCACTTTGTGATGTGCTTAAAAAGCAGATCCTCAAAAAGAACCCTAGGAAAGAGGGTATTGCCTTTGAGAGGGAATTCAATGCTGATGGGACCTACTGGAAACCTAAGCAGTATCCCAAAACCTCATGGGTTGCTGCAAAGGGACCTTCAGTGGATCCATCTTCTCTGTCTAGCTTTACATGTGAATCTTCATATTCTTATGATGAGTCATTTGACTCCAACTATAAACTGTTCAAAATCAGAATGGTGAAGTATTTGCTAGATATGTTGGCACTAACTGCAGAAACAGTGCCCCTATGAAGAAAATCCGGGTTCCCAAAAAGTTCCTTGAAAGTCTTCAGGTGAATGTCATCATGACACTACCTGTGAGGAATAGGAACCCCAGATCTAATTCTTCATATGGACCAAATTCTTCATATGGATCCAAGTCCTCTTACGGACCAAATTCCTCACATGGATCAAATTCCTCAAAAGGATCAAAGTCCTCATATGAACATCATCATGCTAACACTTCTGTTTCACAGGGAAAGTCTAAGGGCTATGAATATGTGCATTATTCTTCAAATCATTATGTTCATAAATCCTCAAAGAATTTCTCTGCTTATTCATATGCTTACTCTAACCCCTCTCATGTGAAACAAAGTCGATTGGATTCAATGCCACTGTTCTCTAATGGAGCTCGTAGAATGATGAACTCTTTGCCACCCCTCCAGATGTGGGTGGTGAAGAAAAAGAACTAATCTCTTATGTAGGGCCAGGTCTCCAGACGAACTTAAACGTCTGAAGAATTTGCTGGAGACCTGAATATGCTTGAAAGGACGCAAGCTAATCATGATGAAATGAATTTTCATTTCTCACGTCCTAATATTGCTTTATCTGTTCTCTTACCTGATGAAATTGATCTGATGAAATTAATGTCATATTCTTCCCTGATGAAGTATATGAGTTCGTAAGTTACACTAATTCATATGCAGGATGATCAACCTAAAGCCACTGAGTGGGTCCTCGACAGTGGATGTACAAATCACATGACTAGTGATAGGAGCTTATTGATGGACACTGCTTTATCTCCTTCACATCTGAAGCATATCACCTACGCCGACAAAGGTAAAAGCAAGGTATTGGGTCTAGGTAAAGTTGCAATCTCAAAGGACCGACACATGGAAAAAGTCATGCTTGTCGAGTCCTTAGGGTTCAACCTCATGTCTGTCTCAATGCTTTGTGATCTTGATATGGTTGTTGTCTTTGGTAAGTATCATTGTGTTATGATCATGGAAGCTGACAATTCCAAAGTCTTTGAAGGCTTTAGGAGAGGAGATTTGTATATTGTTGATTTCTCTACAGGACCACAACCTGCTACATGTCTACTTGCAAAAGCTTCAGAAGGCTAGCTATGGCATCAACGACTTGGTCATGCTGGCATGAGGAACTTGCACACGCTCGCGAAGAAGAAGCATGTCATTGGCATCGAGGGTGTCAAATTCCTCAAGGACCATCTGTGCGAAGCTTGTGAAGCTGGAAAGATGACCAAGGCCAAGCATCCCTCAAATACCATCATGACTACCGCTCGTCCATTTGAATTGCTTCACATGGATCTCTTTGGCCCTACTCATTATGCCAAATTTACTAATGTTGCATCTGTATATGGCTTTGTCATAGTTGATGACTATTCTCGTTACACATGGGTGCATATCTTCACTTACAAAACTGAAGTGCAGGAAGTCTTCAAATGATTTTCCTCGAGGGCTTCAACCAACTTTGGTGTGAAGATCAAGCACATCAGAAGTGACAATGGAACTGAGCTCAAGAATACTGGTCTTGATGATTATCTTGATGAACTTGGTATTACTCATGAATTATCTGCTCCTTATACTCCTCAGCAGAATGGCGTCGTGGAGCGCAAGAACAAGACTCTTGTTGAGATGGCTTACACTATGCTTGATGAGTACAAGACTCCTCCTTGCTTCTGGCCTGAGGCAATTGATACTGCGTGCCACATCATCAAAAGGGTATATCTTCACAAATTCTTCAGAAATACCTCATATGAACTCCTCATTGACAAGAAACCCAATGTGAGTTATTTCAAAGTCTTCAGTGCTAAATGTTGGATTAGAGATCCTCATCACAATTCTAAATTTGCACCGAAAGCACACGAAGGTTTTATGCTTGGTTATGGAAAGGACTCGCACACCTACAGAGTTTTCAACACCTATCACCATAAGGTTGTTGGAACTGTAGATGTGCGGTTCGATGAAACTAATGGCTCGCAAAGAGAGCACCTACCTCCTGTGCTAGATGAAATACCACCTAAAGAATCCATCAAGTTCAAGGCTACTGAGGATTTCATTCCTACCGAAGAATCTACCAAAGAAGTCACTCCAGAACGTGAAGAACATCATGTTGGTGCCCCTGAAGAAAATGGCTCTGAAGAAAATGCTGAGCAAATTCCTCATCGTCAACCAGCTCATCCTCGCGTTGCTAATGAAGTGCAGATTGAGAAAATCATCAACGACATCAAAGCACCAGGTCCTCTCACACGCTCAAAAGCTTCACATTTGTCTAACTTTTGTGGGTACTTTGCTTTCGTCTCTATCACACAACCCACTAAGGTACATGAAGCATTTCTGGAGCCCGAGTGGATTCAAGCTATGCAAGAAGAATTACATCAGTTCGAGCTCAACAATGTCCGGGAACTTTTCAAGCGACCAGACCCTCGCAAGCACAATATCATCGGCACAAAGTGGATCTACCGTAACAAGCAAGATGAAAATGGCCTTGTGGTGAGGAATAAGGCACGGCTTGTAGCTCAAGGCTACACACAGGTTGAAGGAATTAATTTTGATTAAACTTTTGCACCTTTTGCTAGACTTGAGCTATTCGCATATTAATTGCTTATGCTAACTATCATAATATCATATTATATCAAATGGATGTGAAAAGTGCATTCCTCAATGGTAAGCTTGAGGAAGAAGTATATGTTGCTCAACCCCCAGGTTTTGAGGATCCAAGCATCCTGACAAAGTCTTCAGACTCAACAAGGCCCTCTATGGCCTCAAGCGGGCCCCTCGGGCATGGTATGATACTTTGAAGGAATTCCTCATGAAGAAAGGCTTCAAACGTGGTTCACTTGACCCAACTCTTTTCACCAAAACTTATGATGATGAACTATTCGTGTGCCAAATATACGTTGATGATATCATTTTTGGCTGTAGTGACCAACGTTACAGTGATGAATTTGCCTATATGATGAGTGAAGAATATCAAATGTCTATGATGGGAGAATTGAAATTCTTCTTGGGTCTTCATATTCTTCAACAATGAAATGGCATCTTCATATCTTAGGAGAAATACCTCAAGGATGTATTGAGAAAATTCGGCATGCAAGATTGCAAAGGAGTCAAAATCCCTATGCCCACAAATGGCCATCTATACATTGATGAAAATGGTATTGGCTTCGATCAAAAGGTATACCACTCCATGATTTGCTCTTTATTGTATTTATGTGCATCTAGGCCAGATATTATGCTTAGTGTTTTCATGTGTGCCCGTTTTCAAGCTACACCGAAGGAATCACACCATAAGGCTGTGAAGCATATTCTTCGATATCTAGCTCACACTCCAACACTTGGATTATGGTATCCCAAGGGTTCGGCTTTTGATCTCATTGGATATTGAGATTCTGACTATGCTGGTGATCGTGTGGACCGCAAGTCAACATCAGGCACATGCCATTCCCTTGGACGATCTTTGGTATGTTGGTCCTCGAAAAAACAAAACTGCGTATCATTGTCAATTGCTGAAGCTGAGTACATTGCTGCTGGTTCGTGCTGTGCTCAATTGCTATGGATGAAGCAAACACTCAAGGACTACGGCATCAATGTGAAGAATGTGCCTCTCTACTGTGACAATGAGAGTGCCATCAAGATTGCTCATAACCCAGTTCAGCACTCCAAGACAAAGCACATTCAGATTCGTCATCATTTTCTTCGTGATCATGTGTTGAAGGGCGACATCTTCATCGAGCATGTGAAGACTAAAGAACAGCTAGCCGATATCTTCACAAAGCCCTTGGATGAGAAGAGATTTAGCAAGTTGCGGTGTGAGCTAAATATCTTAGAATCTTCGAATGTTCTTTGAAAAGGACACACATCCTAACACTTATGCAAAATTGATGACTTAGATGTGCAACACATGAAGTAACGTTTTTCTTCATTCAATGAAGACTAACCCTCTAAGTGTGAAGAAATTAACGAAGAATTTGATTCTCAAAGCCCTATGACAATTATACGCGGCATCTGAAATCATCATTCTTATACGGTGGGTTACGCCACCAACAAAAGTTGAAAATCTACAATTTGAGTATTTCTTTAGTTTCGAAATTCCTTAGTTGTTCAACTTCTTCAACTTTGTTATGTCTTCACTCTTTTCGTCGTTTTTCTTCATTGACTATATATATATATATATATATCTGAGTTTATGTCCTCTATAACATTCACTTATTGCTATTTCTTCAAGTTGCCTTTTTTCTGCTAAGTGAATGCGATCGTTCACTTCCCCCTCTATGCTATACTCAACCCAGTCCGTTCACAAATTCTTCATGTGCGTTCTATTTGAAACCCATTCAAAATCTTCACTATGTCCTTGTCAGCTGAAGAATTTGTGAACGAAACATTAAAATTTTCTTATCTAAATTTTCGGCTTTTGCCGCCTAAACCATTCCACATCCCACGGTAAGAATTATCTATTCACCCACGATCTCACACGATCGTCACCGCTCTATACGTGGGTGACACATGTCGCTAGGATGAGAAGGGTCAGGGGCACGTCCGTCCATTTTCCTCGGGCGAGCAGTTTTTCACCTCGACAATATATACCCCTCACCCTCCTCAGACTGTTTTTACTCCGCTCAACCTCACTCCCTTGCTTAAGCTCTTAAAACCTAGCGCCACCGCTATTTCCATCATCGCCGGTGAGGAAGAGCTTCACTGCCTCGACCTCGTCACCATCGTACTCGCGCCGGCTGCGGATTTCTTCACTCCACCACCGCTGTAGCTGTATCCCCCCGCCAAGTTAGGGCGTGGAAGACCTGGACTGACGAACTTCCAATCTACATTCCCAGTTTGTCGTGTTCTTCGTCAAGGGCAATTAAAAGTTACTTTTATTGCCCTTGTTGATTCTTATGATTTCTACAAAATCTTCAAAAGGTGTTTATTCTTCAATCTTCACACTCTAAACACCTCACACAAACATCTGTTCTTGATTTGTTTCTCTAAGCAACATTTTTCTTCAAGATTCCCCAATTGTGTGGATTTTCAATCTATACAACTCTGGAACCTAAGTCAAAGAACGCTTAGTGAAATTCCTCAAGACACATCTGGTCAAATTCCTCAAACTTGTTCTTTTCGCAAAAACTTCTGAGAACGCATATGACCTCTCCCAATTCTTCGCACCTATACTCTGTTCACAGGTACTCATGTCCGCTGCTGAATCACTAGGTTATCATCAACTTAACTCATTTGTAGTGTTCCTTGAAGAAAAGTTGCACACCTCGTTAGAGAACTCAATTCTTAAAAATCCTCATCTGAAGAAAATGGCAGATGGCAAGAAACCTCCGAAGGGAGGCAAGAGACTGGAAGTCAACACTGCTTTTGAAATCCCTGAAGATATCTATGATGGATATCACGCACTGATAACCCACAAGTATAGGGGATCAATTGTAGCCTATTTCGATAAGTAAGAATGTCGAACCCAACAAGGAGCTAAAGGTAGAACAAATATTCCCTCTAGTTCTATCAACCACTGATACAACTCTACGCACGCTTAACGTTCGCTTTACCTAGAACAAGTATGAAACTAGAAGTACTTTGCAGGTGTAACGGGATAGGTTTGCAAGAATATAAAGAGCACGTAAATAAAAACTAGGGGCTGTTTTAGGTAAAGAAGCAATAAAGTTAGTATAGCGAGTATGGAAAAGTGGTGGTAGGAGTTGTGAAATTGTCCCTAAGCAATTGACTTCTTTAGTAGATCGATAGCAAGTTTTTTGTGGGAGAGGCCACTGCTAGCATGTCATCCCTGACTTGGAATTCTATGCACTTATGATTGGAACTATTAGAAAGCATCCGCAACTACTAACATTCATTAAGGTAAAACCCAACCATAGCATTAAGATATATTGGTCCCCCTTCAATCCCGTATGCATCAATTTCTATGCTAGGTTGAAGCTTCTGCCACTCTTGCCCTCCAATACATAGTCCTATCAACATACAACTAACCCTATGGTGTGATCCACACGTGCGCTCATATGATGGGCACCAAAGGACAACAACATAACCATAAGCAATTTAAACCAATTATAGCAATTCACCAATTACTGATAGGACAATGAAAATCTACTCAGACATCATAGGATGGCAACACATCATTGGATAATAATATGAAGCATAAAGCACCATGTTCAAGTAGAGGGTACAACGGGTTGCCGGAGAGTGGACCGCTGTAGATAGATGGGGGAAGGTGATGAAGATGTTGGTGAAGATGATGGAGGTGTTGGTGTAGATCGCCATCACACGATGATGGCCCCTGCGGTGTTCCGGCGCCACCGAGAGAGAGAGGGAGAGAGCCCCCCTTCTTCTTCTTCTTCTTCCTTGACCTTCTCCCTAGATGGGAGAAGGGTTTACCCCTTGTTCCATGGCTTCCATGGTGGCGGAGGGGCGAGAGCCCCTCCGAGATTGGATCTGTCTCTCTGTTTTTCTCTGTTTACTCGTTCCAGATTCTGGCCTTTTCACCGTTTCTTATATTCCCGGAGATCCGTAACTCCGATTGGGCTGAAATTTTAACACGATTTCTATCCGGATATTGGCTTTCTTGTGGCAAAAGAAGGGCACGAACCTCCTTACGGGGTGGCCACGAGGGCCCAGGGCACGCCCCCTGCCTCATGGCCCCCTCGGGCATCATCTCGTGTTGATTCTTATTCCCAAAAATCACATATATTCCAAAAAAAATCTCCATTAGTTTTTATCCCATTTGGACTCCGTTTGATAGGGATTTTCTGCGAAACAAAAAACATGCAACGAACAGGAACTAGCACTGGGCACTAGATCAATATGTTAGTCCCAAAAATAGTATAAAAAGTTGCCAAAAGTATATAAAAGTTGTAGAATATTGGCATGAAACAATAAAAAAATTATAGATACGACGGAGACGTAGCAACATCCCCAAGCTTAATTCCTGCTCGTCCTCGAGTAGGTAAATGATAAAAAAAGATAATTTTTGATGTGGAATGCTACCTAGCATAATCTTGATCATGTAATCTAATCATGGCATGAATATTAAGACACGAGTGATTCAAAGCAACAGTCTATCATTTGACATTAAGACAATAATACTTCAAGCATACTAATAAAGCAATCATGTCTTTTCAAAATAACATGGCCAAAGAAAGTTATCCCTACAAAATCATATGGCTCGCTATGCTCCATCTTCATCACACAAAATATTCAAATCATGCACAACCCCGATGACAAGCCAAGCAATTGTTTCATACTTTTGATGTTCTCAAACCTTTTCAACTTTCACGCAATACATGAGCGTGAGCCATGGATATAGCACTATAGGTGGAATAGAATATGATGATGGAGGTTGTGTGGAGAAGACAAAAAGGGAGAAAGTCTCACATCGATGCGGCTAATCAACAGGCTATGGAGATGCCCATCAATTGATGTCAATGCGAGGAGTACGGATTGCCATGCAATGGATGCACTAACAATTATAAGTGTATGAAAGCTCAAACTGGAAACTAAGTGGGTGCATCCAACTTGCTTGCTTATGACGACCTAGGGCATTTGAGGAAGCCCATCGTTGGAATATACAAGCGAAGTTCTATAATGAAAAATCCCACTAGTATATGAAAGTGATAACTCAAGAGACTCTCTATATGAAGAACATGGTGCTACTCTGAAGCACAAGTGTGGTAAAAGGATAGTAGCATTGCCCCTTCTCTCTTTTTCTCTCATTTTTTTTTCTTTTTTTGTTTTGGTGGGCTTCTTTGGCCTCTTTTTGTTAAAGTCCGGAGTCTCATCCCGACTTGTGGGGGAATCATAGTCTCCATCATCCTTTCCTCACTAGGGCAATGCTCTAATAATGATGATCATCACACTTTTATTTACTTACAACTCAATATTACAACTCGATGTCTAGAACAAATTATGACTCTATATGAATGCCTCCGGCGGTGTACCAGGATGTGCAATGATCTAGCATAGCAATGACATCAAAAAACGGACAAGCCATGAAAACATCATGCTAGCTATCTTACGATCATGCGAAGCAATATGACAATGTTGCTCAAGTCATGTATATGAAAATGATGGAAGTTGCATGGCAATATATCTCGGAATGGCTATGGAAATGCGATGATAGGTAGGTATGGTGGCTGTTTTGAGGAAGATATAAGGAGGCCTATGTGTGATAGAACGTATCATATCACAGGGTTTGGATGCACCAACGAAGTTTGCACCGACTCTCAAGGTGAGAAAGGGCAATGCACAGTATCGAAGAGGCTAGCAATGATGGAAGGGTGAGAGTGCGTATAATCCATGGACTCAACATTAGTCAAAAAGAACTCACATACTTATTGCAAAAATCTATTAGTCATCGAATCAAAGTCCTACGCGCATGCTCCTAGGGGGATATATTGGTAGGAGAAGACCATCGCTTATCCCCGACCGCCACTCATAAGGAAGACAATCAATAAATACCTCATGCTCCAACTTCGTTACATAACGGTTCACCATATGTGCATGCTACGGGAATCACAAACTTCAACACAAGTATTTCTACAATCCATAACTAACCACTAGCATGACTCTAATATCACCATCTTTATATCACAAAACTATTGCAAGGAATCAAACATATCATATTCAGTGATCTACAAGTTTTATGTAGGATTTTATGACTAACCATGTGAATGACCAATTCCTGTCATCTCTATAAATAGATATAAGTGAAGCAAGAGAGTTTAATTCTTTCTACAAAATATATGCCCGTGCTCTAACGAATATAAGTGAAGCAAAGGAGCATTCTAAAAATGGCAGTTTTCTATGTGAAGAGAAACATGCAATCCAAACTTCAAATGATATAAGTGAAGCACATGAAGCATTCTATAAAGCCATACTCAAAAAATATAAGTGAAGTGCAAAGCGCATTCTATAAATCAACCATGGACTATCACATACCATCATGGTGCATCAAATAAAAGTGAAAACTAAATGCAAAAGACGCTCCAAGATTTGCACATATCACATGAACGAAACGAATCCGAAAAAACATACCGATACTTGTTGAAGAAAGATGGGATGCCTTCCGGGGCATCCCCAAGCTTAGACGCTTGAGTCTCCTTGAATATTTACTTGGGGTGCCTTGGTCATCCCCAAGCTTGAGATCTTGCCTCTCCTCCTTCTCCTCACATCGAGACCTCCTCGATCTTCGAACACTTCATCCACACAAAACTCAACAGAAAGCTCGGTAAGATCCGTTAGTATAATAAAGCAAATCACTACTCTAATTACTGTTGCAAACCAATTCATATTTTTTTTCATTTTATCTACTGTAATATAACTTTTTCATGGCATAATCCACTGATAGAAATCGATAGTTTCATCAAAACAAGCAAACTATGCATCAAAAACAGAATCTGTCTTAAACATGACAGTCTGTAGTAAGCTGAACATTCACCATACTTCTGGTACTCCAAAAATTCTGAAACAATTAGCAAAAATAATAAATTTGTATATAAAGACAGTGCAAAAAGTTTGAGAACCGTTTGACGTTCCTGTAAAAAATGTAAAATCGCGCACTATAGCCAAAGTTTCTGTTTTCCACCGCACAAACCAACAAGAAATGTAAACATCCTAAAGGCAAATCCTGGCACATTATTTTTATTTTTAAACTTTATAAAAGCACACAAAAGAAATAAATGACGCTATAAAACTTCCGAGTTGTCTCCCTGGCAGCGATTTCTTTAAAGCCATTAAGCTAGGCATATAGTGCTCAAGTAATGGATCCACCCGGATCCCAAGGTATATCAAAGCCAATTTTAGTTAACAATGTTTTGTGATTTATTAGTGAGCACAAAGTAACATAGATCATGTAACAACGAAGTCTAACTCTCTTCCTATGCATCGGCATGTCATAAAAAACAATTCATGCACACATAATAAAGGCCAATGCATAGTACACACAATTTCTTGCAATTTTATCATATTGGAAACATGGAGAGGCCGAGATGTAGTTCCTCTTTCATAATAATTGCAAGTAGGAGCAGCAAGAACATGCATATTATATTCATCAAAATCATCATGTGTAGTAGTAAAACGCAGCCCATCAATATAGTCCTTAATAAGGGCAAACTTCTCCGATATAGTGTAGTCAGGAGAATTCAAAAAGACAATAGGACTGTCATGCGTGGGTGCAATAGCAACAATTTCATGTTTAACATAAGGAACTATAGAAAGTTCATCTCCATAAGCATAATTCATATTGGCATCCTGGCCACAAGAATAGCAAGCATCAAGTTCATCAAAAAGGGATATTTCAAATGAATCAACGGGATCATATCATTTATCATAGCATTCATCCTTCGGTAAGCACGAAGGGAAATTAAACAATGTATGAGTTGAAGAGTTACTCTCATTAGAAGGTGGGCACTGTCGGATTTCGGATTCCGGCAAAACCCTTGAGGTTCAAACACTAGGATGCGCACAAAGATCTCCCCCCTTTAGCTCGCACACATCATGATCTCACGGCCTAGCTCGACAAACCCAAAGAATAGGAGACACAAGAGTTTATACTGGTTCAGGCCACCGATGTGGTGTAATACCCTACTCCAGTGTGGTGTGGTGGATTGCCTCTTGGGTTGAGGATGAATAGTTACAAGGGAAGAACAACCTCCTGAGGAGAGGTGTTCTTGTGCTTGGTGAGTTTGAGTGGTTGAGGGTGGTCTCTCTCTCTAGATGAGCCGATCTCCCCCTCTTTGGTGGTGGCTAGTCCTATTTATTGGGGCCCTGGTCCTCTTCCCAAATATTGAGCGGGAAGGGATCCCACAATGGCCAAATTCGAAGGGAGACAACTAGTACAAGTTATCCTGACAAAAGTAGTCTTCGTTTGCCAAAGGCTCTGGTGGTGACTCCATCTTGGGCTCCACGGTGACCTCTGTCCTGCCGTCCTACTGGTCTTATTCTTGTTGCACCGATATGGAAACCTTTGCTTGATGCCTCGGAAATCCTCACCTGCGCTTGCCTCTTTAGCACCAAAGAGGAAACGAGAACACTGCACGCACTAGCGCCCGCCTAGCTCCAGTCGTCATGGCTTGCATCACAGAAACCTCCCGAGGTGTCCCTTGCCTTGATCTCCCCGCCCCTCGCGAGTCAGCCTGGTGAGGCTGCCCCTGAGGAGGTCTTGCGTTGTCCGCCTCGCGAGGCTTGGCCCCTCGCAAGGGTCTTGAGTGTTTGCTGGTGAAGATGGGCCGTATAGGGCCACTGGTGGAGCCACGCCGTGGGCTGCAGGTAGGCAAGTCTGGGGACCCCCGTTCCCAGGATGCCTACAGTAGTCCCCTGGCCCAAGGCGCGCTCGTACTTGGCTTTGAGGCAAAGCCAAAGGGCAAGTGCGGAGCACCGCGGGCCCCAACAGCCTACGGCCCCGGTCAACGCGTGGTGATCGATTGGACGTGGGCGGGGCCGCTTCCCCACACAGCCTTGTTATCCGTCTGGCTAGGTGGCCATGGCTGTCGGTGTCAAAACCGGTGGATCTCGGGTAGGGGGTCCTGAACTGTGCGTCTAAGGTCGATGGTAACAAGAGACAGGGGACATGAAGTTTTACCCAGGTTCGGGCCCTCTTGATGGAGGTAATACCCTATGTCCTGCTTGATTGATATTGATGAATATGAGTATTACAAGAGTTGATATACCATGAGATCGTAATGGCTAAACCCTAGAAGTCTAGCCTGTATGACTAAGGTATCGAGTATATCCTTTCCGGACTACACCCTCCGGTTTATATAGACACCGAGGGGATCTAGGGTTACATAGAGTCGGTTAAATAAGAGGGAATCTTCATAGTTGTTTGCCAAGCTTGCCTTCCACGTCAAGGAGAGTCTCATCCGGACACGGGTACAATCTTCGGTCTTCAAATCTTCACAGCCCATCAGTCCGTCCCATAGATAACAGGCTGGACACCCGAGGACCCCTTAGTCCAGGACTCCCTCAGTAGCTCCTGAACCTGGCTTAAATGACAAGGTATCCGGCGCATAGTGCTGTCTTCGGCATTGCAAGGCGGGTTCCTCCTTCCAAACTCCCGAATAGTTTCTAGATGAATTGATCGTGTCCGGACCTGTAACACACACCGCATACAACCGCAGAGAGAATATAATAACACACAAGTCCAATCTGCTGACAACTTTAGTAATGCGACGTCACGCCTGTCTGGTCATAATTTTGAACCGCTTTTTGCCCCACGTTTCGAGACGCAGTTGTCATTGGCACATCTTGTCAAAGCAGAGATCGTGTCCCCGTATTATGGGATTCTCATCAATATGAGCGTGGGTAACCCAACAGTGCCGTTTACACAGCCCTTGGGAGCAGGGGAATTTTAATGCGAATGGGGGGGGGGCGTTCGATATTCATCGCCCTTATAAGGAGATAAGATTCCCCTTTTTTCTCCCACGCTTCTTCCTGCCTCTCCGTTCTTGAGCTCCAACACCCAAGCTCTAATTTCCCTGTCTCGAGAAAACACTCAACCATGTCCGGATCCAGAGGTCAAGGCAAATGGATGGCCTCCTCCATTAAGGAGGAGGACACCGCCGAGCTTCGGGCGGCCAGGTATCTAGCGAAGGAAATCGCCCACCGTCTTCCAGCCCAGGGACAAATCATCCCCACACCGAAGCCCAATGAGAGGGTAGTGTTCATCCCTCATTTCCTCCACGGGCTAGGGTTTCCACTCCACCCCTTCGTCCGCGGGATAATGTTCTACTATGGGATAGACTTCCATGATCTATCTCCGAACTCCTTCCTCAATATCTTAGGATTCATTGTCGTGTGCGAGGCCTTCCTCCGCATCCACCCCCACTTCGGGCTGTGGCTTAAACCTTCAATGTGAAGCCCAAGGTGGTGGACAGATAGCACACAGAGTGCGGGGGCTCCATGGTGAGCAAGCTCACCAATGTCTCTTGGCCAAAAGGCACATTCGTGGAATCTGTCAGGGAGTGGCAGAAGCTATGGTTCTACATCATCGAACCCCGCGATGCCACCTGGGTAGCGCTAGCCGAATCCAACTCCGGCGCCCGTGTGCGGCTCACCTCCCGGGTCGAGAAGAGCCCAAACTGGTGTTCGTCAGACGAGCTGACTGCACTGCAAACGCGTATCCAAAGTATGATCGATAAGGACATCGACCTTGTCGACATAATCCAAGTGATGTTGGTGCGCCGAATCCTTCCCTGCCAGAGCCGAAGCCGTCCTCTATGGGATTTCAACCCGAAGAAACACCTTACCTTGGTGAGGCTTTTCGAAACGACTCACGAAGATGCCTGGAAGTTGCTTTTCAAGGGCAACGAGATACCGCCGGCCACTGGCTCGGACCGGGGTCACGACATAAATCACTCTCCCAACGAGGTATGTTGTTTTCAACACATCCCTTACTTGCTTGTTTCAAGGATGATATCTAAGCTTCCATTACCATTGCTTTTTCAGTACTGGTTGAAGAAGGCGAAGCAGATCGGTGTCCGGCTCCCTTGCCCAAGGAGCCAATCATCCCACGCTTAGCAAAGATGTTGGAGCCGGCACCTTATAAGGCACCAGAGAAGAAGGCCACAGGAAAGGCCAAGGGGGCTTGGAGCGGTCCTCGCCGCAAGGGTACCTCAGACGCGATGTCCGAAGACAAGGCCCATTCCCCCGCCGTCGAAGACGACACGGATGAGGAGGAGGAGAGCGACTCTCCCCCTGATGGGGGAGGAATAAGAGGGCGGCCTCCGCAACTCTGGAGGCGGAGGTGCCCAAAAGGGGGAAGGACTCCTTCGCGGATAACTCCGCATGGGACGTCGACAATAGTTCGAAGAGACGCCCCCGTGCTAAGCCTCGGGCCGCATCGTAAGTACTAATACCTTATCCGCCCATGAAATTTCCCCTCCTCATTGTATTGAGATGATTGGTTATGTTATTGTAATCTGGCCCACAATAGCCCTTTGCGATCCTCGTCAGGAGGCTCGCTGGATTCCAAGGCGATGGCCAGCGACTCCCTGCCAGCCGCACACTCCCCCAAGACCAGGGATGATGCAGAGGTGCTGTCCCGAAGGATTGTTCCCGGCGGGGGAGAGGCTCAGGAGGCGCTCGAAGGTGAAACCTCCATCGCCAGACACCAAGGGGAATCAATTCCCCCGGTGACTGGCGGGGAGGGCCGTATACAATTTGGCCCTCAACTGGACTCCATTCCGGAGACCGAGGCGGCTCCGGAATCTAGCACGCACCCTCCTTCGAAAGAAGGGGGATGCCTGTTCCTCCGGTGGCCCCTGTCCATCCAGGGGCACCGGATAGTCTGCTTGGAGCGCTGCGAGGCGCTTCCATTATGGAGGAGCACCGTGTCCTTATGGGCACAGTGATTGAAAGGGTCCAGTCCGCCAAGAGAGGACTAACTGAGGCCTGCGGCAACCTGCTAACAGGTTTTGAGGTAAGTGACACCAAAAGGAGAGAATCCCAATGTAGACAGTACCCCCTGAGACACTGTCCGGTGATCGAAAAGAAAAAACCAGACAGAGGATGGGACTCTACTTGGCGTGGAAGGCAAGCTAGGCAATACGGATATGTTTATCTCCTCCTTTGTAACCGACCTTGTGTAACCCTAGCCCCCTTCGGTGTCTATATAAACCGGAGGGTTTTAGTCCGTAGGACAACAAACAATCATACCATAAGCTAGCTTCTCGGTTTTAGCCTCTTCGATCTCGTGGTAGATCAACTCTTGTAATACTCATATCATCAAGAATAAATCAAGCAGGACGTAGGGTTTTACCTCCATCAAGAGGACCCGAACCTGGGTAAAACATCGTGTCCCCTGCCTCCTGTTACCATCCACCTTAGACGCATAGTTCGGGACCCCCTACTCGAGATCCGCCTGTTAAACTACACGACCGATATCTACGAAGACTTGATCTTCGACGGATTCGAGCCCCTGCCTTGTGCGCCACACGGTCACGATGAGTACGATTTAGCTCTACCATCGTACAGTGTTCAAGAAATCGCTCCGGCAGCCGCTCCGACCCTTAATTCAGAGCCAGTTGCGCCATCCATGGACGGGTGGATAGACCCCGCCATGGAGGCCATATCCGCAGCAGTGATCGAGCCAAATATCAACCTTACCCTTCACGAGAGCCGTGTTGCCAAACTACCGGATCCTTCTCCGGCCATGGACTCCGAACCGCCTGCGCCCGTTCCTGTCGAATCCGATTGGGCGCCGATCATGGAGTTTACCTCCGCGGATATTTTTCAGCACTCGCCCTTCGGTGACATACTGAACTCACTAAGGCCTCTCTCCTTGTCAGGAGGGTCCTGGCCAAACTATGTTTGGCAGGATTGGGATGCGGATGATGAAGAAATTCGCCGCCCACCCACCGCCCACTTAGTAGCCACTGTCGATGACTTAACCAACATGCTCGACTTCGACTCCGAAGACATCGACGGTATGGACGACGATGCGGGAGGCGAAGAAGAACCACTGCCCACAGGGCACTGGACAACCACCTCATCATATGACATATACATGGTGGACACACCCAAAGAAGGCAATAGAGACGGGACAACGAAGGATGACCTCTCCAAGAAGCAACCAAAGCGCCAGCGTCAGCGGCGCCGCTCTAAGTCCCGCCAAGTCAGAAGCGGTGATACCGACACCGGAGATAATAGCACTCCGGATAGTGCCGAAGACAACAACAATCCCCTCTAGCAAGATTTAGAGCAGGAGCATGGAGAAGCCAGCCCTCCTAAGAGAGCGGCAGATGGAGAGGCGGAGGATGATAATTACATGCCTCCCTCCGAAGACGAGGCAAGCCTCGACGATGACGAATTCGTCGTGCCAGAGGATCCCGTCGAACAAGAGCGCTTCAAGCGCCGGCTTATAGCCACGGCAAATAGCCTTAAGAAAAAGCAGCAGCAGCTTCAAGCTGATCAAGACTTGCTAGCTGACAGATGGACTAAAGTCCTGGCGGCCGGGGAATATAAACTCGAGCGCCCCTCCAAGAGTTACCCAAAGTGCAGGTTGCTACCCCGACTGGAGGAGGAAGCACTGAAACATACATCTCCGGCGTATGACACGACTGATCGGCCACCTCGTGGCCGCAACAGGGAGGCATTCTAGCCAAAAGCTCAGCCCGCACCCCGACGCCATTCAAATAAAAAGGCATGGGAAAATACGCCATACCTGCGAGACGTATTGGTGGACAAAGCAAAACACGCAAGATCGATCTACGGATCACGAGGGTGCACCACTTTGCGAGACGATAATCGTCACACCAGATACAGTAAAGGTAAGTCCGGCCGGGCCGAACACAGCTGTCACACCCTAGCTAGTTCAAGCATTAGAGTGTGCATCATGTTTAAATTTCTCTTAAATTTGAAATGGGGAAGGCAGAAACCCCCAACACCCCCTGGAAACAACTAGGGTTTACTAAAATTATTTTCAATGAACCTGAAATGCCCTTCTAAAAAGTTCACCCTCTTTGACTTGGGTTAGAACCTCTGGCAAAATTGGTGCACAATTTTCTAGGTCAACAGAAGGTCATTGAATTAAATCATAAGTATTTGATTCTGGGCATTTAAATGCTATAAAATAATTTAAATGCTCAAATAATTCTAGACATAAATGTTTGCTGTTGGAAATATTCTAAACAGAGCCCACAATTATTTTCAGGATTTTTGGAAACGTTTTAGTATTTTAATTAAAGCCCAATAGTTGCAGTTAAATAGAAAAAACAGAAACAAATCAAAAAAGAGAGAGGGAGCCCACCTGGGCCTTACCTGTGCTGGCCCAACCACCTGGCTCGGCCCAGCCGACTGGCTTGCCAGTCGTCGTCCACCTCCCGCCAGGAGGACGCGGAGCGCGTGGCCGGCGCCCGCGGCCACACGCCGGCCACCTCCTGCTTCTGCCGACGTCCCGGAGACGTCCAGGGATGCCACGCGACCCCCACGTCCCCCTCTCATCCTTGCTCACTCTCCCCTCGTCTCCCTCACCCTCTCCCGCACCATGGCCGACGCACCTGTCGCCGTCTCACCGCCGTAGTCGCGCCCTCCGTCACCCCCTCGCCTCTCTGACATGTCCAGAAGCTCCGCCGCGACGCCCTCGCCCTCCCCACCGAGACACGCTTCGCCGGAGGCCCTGCATCGCCGCCATCGGGCCGTCTTCAACCTCGGTACCCGCCGGACGCCGTTCATCAATTCGCCTAGCTCCGGTCGCCCTCGAGCCCACTGAGCTGCTCATCGACCTCCCTGTGAGCTCCGCCGCCTTTCCCCTCTTCTTTCCCACGCATTTGCACCCTCTAGGCCATAGTTCCACCATGGCCTAAGCTCGTCTCCGCTCGAGCTTGTCGCCGGCGTTGCTCCGACGACCATTTGGTCCTCCCGTGCTACGCAACATGCTTGCCGCATCGCGTAGTGCCTCGCTAGCGCCTTAGTTTTCGCGTTTGCATGCCGCAGCCCACACCCCGCACATGGCCAAACTCCGGCCGCCGCCTTGGAGCTCGCCGTCGTTGTCTCTGGCCACCGTAGGCCTGGCCTCCACCACCACTAGATGCGCGACTGTAAGAGCTCTCCAACGAGCCCAAGAACGGCCTCGCCCGTGCCCTGTGGGCATTTTCCGAGCCGCACCACCGTCTCGGGCCTCGCCGGCGTCGAGTCGCCGGCGAATTTGACCCAGTTTGACTCCTGAGTGGGCCCAGGTAGACCCCCCTGAGTCGATGACAGGTGGGGCCGGTCTGCTAACTAATCTAGGATTAGTTTTACTAATTTTAATTAAATCAGTCACTGACATGTGGGCCCAGGCCCCACTGACAGCTAATTAGTGTTAATCTAATCCTGTTAATTAGCTGAGAGGCTGACAGAAGGGGCCCACCAGTCAGGTTTGACCTGGGCTGGCGCCTTTGACCTACCGAGGTCAGCATGATGCAATGCTGACGCAGTAATGCATTTTCTGGATTTATTTTTATTCAGGAAATTCCAGAAAATAGTCAAAACTTCTAAAAATCATAGAAAATCAACCATAGCTCCAAATGCAAAGATTTATATATGAAAAATGATCAGAAAAATTCAATCTAACCATCTGTAATGGTTTCATGCATGACAAAACAAGTTTACCTTGTTGTTTAAGAAGAATAAGGAATGCACTATTAAAGCCATGTTTAATAAGCTAATAATTGAATCTTTGATTCAAATAAGCACATTCCTTTCTGTTATAGCTTGCATTAGGCCAAGACACATTCATATTGCCATGTCATAGCATGCATCATATTGTTGCATATCTTCATGTGTTGATTGTGTTCCAATGTGTTCTTCGTGGTAGGTTCTGCCTCTGAGGATATTCACGAGTATCCAACTGAAGGGCAGTATCCCACTACCACTCCATCAGGCAAGCAACCCATTGATCATTCTGATACAAACCCATGTTCTCGCTTCTGCTCTTGTTTACTGCATTAAGACAACGCGATTCAACCAGCTGTGTGCTACAGTAGTTGAACCCTTATCCTCTGCATGAACTGTCATTGCCACAGTAACTAGATGAAACCCACTAGCATGTGTAGGAGTTGATTGAGCCATGTATGTGATTCCTACCTTGCTATGCTGCTATGCTTAGAGTTGTGTCAGGTCTGGTTCATCTGGGTGATGGGCTAGAGTGAAATGCTTATGTCGGTAATATGAGGGATGTGTTGAACATGTTTTGGTAAAGGTATCGATGAGAGGCCATGTAGGAGTACATGGTGGGTTGTTTCATTGAGATCGTCCCTAAGAACTGAGATCTGTATGTGTGATTTAAGATTCAACTACTACATTGCATTGGGATCCTTAATTGACCCTCTCGGCTTCTTAATCACCCTAGTACTCGGTCCAGGAGTTGCAAATAGTTTCTGGTGTTTGTAGGTTATGTGTTGGTGGCCGTGCGTAGCGCTGACCCTAGGGGTGGGCTATGTTGCGGTAGATACACCGTGGCACGGTGTACCGAGTCACCCGTTTGGTGTCTCGGGAACCCTGTTCACATCGTTCGGGGTCGTATGTGGAAACCTACGCCGGACTCCCTGCGGATGGAACCTGGATAGGCGATAAACCTGGACTAGAGACTTAAGTGTTTAGGTAGGCCGTGGCCGACACCCTCGCTGTGCTTCCGCTTGAAGGTTGCCGAGTACATGTCGTGTAAACGGTAGTAAGTGGTGAAAGCGTGTATGACGAGGTACACCCCTGCAGGGTATAAAACTATTCGAATAGCCGCGTCCGCGGTAAAGGACTACTTGGTTGCCTATACAGTTCATAGACAAGTTAATGGATACTACTAAAAGACTCAAGATAAGTGTGAGTACTGAGGATGGCCCTCTCGTAGGATGACGAGGGAGGATCCATGGTGGAGTATTGTGTTGGTGAGTAGTGGACTCCTGTGCGAAAACTATTTTACTGGTGAAGTTCCGTAGGATAGCTTAGCCAAGAGTCAAAGCTGGCTTGCTGCAATAACCCCACCACCTTCTTGAGAATGAGCATGTATATTAGGTTCTGATGTAAGACTTGCTGAGTACCTTGTACTCATGTTTGCTTATTTATTGTTTTCAGACGACAACACTGCCCCCTCCGATGGGTTTTATGTAGACCTTGACGTCGACGAGTGACTAGCCACCCAGGTGGTGGTCCTGGCTATGGAGGGCCCTATGTAGATAGACAGGCTTCAAGAAGCCTTCTTTTTTTCTAGTGTCTGTACTCAGACCGGTTGCTTCCACATGTGCTTGTATGATTGTATGACTTGAGTGTCGGGTCATGTGACCCCTATCCGTATGAACATGTTATGTATGGCTCCCTGGAGCCTTTTAAATAAAGTACTTGAGTTGTAGAGTTTTGTTGTGATGCCATGTTGTATGTACTCATATCGGGCATATTGTGTGTATGATTGAAATGCTTGGTATGAGTGGGATCCGACAATCTAGTTGTTTATCCTTGGCAGCCTTTCTTATGGGGAAATGTAGTCTAGTGTTCCTCGAGCCATAGTAGTCCGCTACAGCCCGGTTCACCGGAGTGCTGCTAGCCCAGCACTACTGTTTAGGACACTTGACTGGCCGGCATGTGTTTCACTTCGTTCCTATGTCTGTCCCTTCGGGGAAATGTCACGCGGTGACTTCCGCAGTCCTGCCTAGCCTGCTACAGCTCGGGTCCCCCGGAGTCCTGTTAGCCTAGTGCTACAGCCCGGAATCACTCGCTGATGACCGACATGCTCGATGTGATACATGTATGCCTGTCTCCATAGGTCTGTGCCGCTTTGGGTTCACGACTAGCCATGTCGGCCCGGGTTCTCTGTCATATGGATGCTAGTGACACTATCATATACGTGAGCCAAAAGGCACAAACGGTCCCGGGCCATGGTAAGGCGACACCTGTGGGATACCGTGCGTGAGGCCGCAAAGTGATATGAGGTGTTACCGGCTAGATCGATGTGACTTGGAATCGGGGTCCTGACAGCGTTGGTATCAGAGCCGGACTGCCTGTAGGTTCGTTGAGCCAAACTGGTCGATGTCGAGTCTAGAAATGCTTTAGTTATATGTAGGGGAATTGATTGTGGGAGGGAACGTAAGGCTCTTTTACTCCTTTACCCTATGTCTCTGATCTGAGTCATTCTCTTCTCATTCAACATGGGTTAAGGACTAGGCTCTCTTCTTCTATCAGGTTCACGTGTTACTAATCCGTAGTAGCTTATAGGATTGTTGTTACAAGTCCCAGTTCAGTTTCTACTATTCTTAGTATGTTGCTAATTGGATCATAACCTTGATGTGATGATGTTGAGTGGTATTGCGAACTGTTGTGGATGTCTCAAATCTTTTTCCGAGCATTTACAGCTGTTATGCTGTCCAATTTTCCCTAGAAATTCTGATGTCTTTACATTGTGGTTGTGCTTTCAGATGGCCAACCGTGTTCAAAACCAAGTGGTTCGCCTGACCCGGTGCCTCGACGTGCCCGGTCATACTGCTATGTTAGTCCGGGTAATGATCGAGACGGGTTACCATTGGTATCCCGAATACACCGTCGAAGAGAAATTCTGAGACTTTAATCAAAGCCAATATTTCTGCACCGTCATGATATTTCCTTCTTATCCTGGATCTATCGAGCCCCTTCACTGTTCCTTTGGACTCGGGGTTACTGTTGAGATGGCTGTGCAGGATGCTGCCTATTCCATGATGACCATCATGCGAGTCCGGACTGGCCTGCTTCGGAACACCGATTTCCGTTACATGCCAGCTTCACTTCCGGGAGCGCAAGGGTATCTTCAGGCTATCTATGCTGACTCCACTCAGGAGGACTCATTAACTCGCACCACTGCCGAGATGCTCGAAGATAAGGACCGAGAGAATCGGGCCTTGAGGCTGGAGCTTTTCAATACCCGTGCTGATCATTGGGCCACATTGACTCGGTTTGCACCTGCGGTGCAAGCTGGATGTATGGATACAAGGGATCTGTATCCTGTGAGATCAGCTCTGCCATACATGGTGGATTGGCGTGATGTGGGAGGCATTACCCCACCCCATGGTCCCCGCGGGCCACCGTTTGTTGGTCCAAGACCTCATCCTAGTCCCTATGGTCCACAGGCTCCTCAGGATCGTCTATTCCCGGATGGTCATGTTGAACTTCCAGGCTATGGAGGTGACTTCTATGAGGACTACTACGGAGCTGTCTGAGTTAGTAGTAGTACCACTAGTATTGTAATAGTTGTATCTCCACTGTCCTGCGTGACTTGTGGAATATGACTTGGCATGTAGTCAATTCCGGAGGTGTAGACAAATAATGTATAGGAGCTTGGAATGCCTCCGATGAGATGTAATGTCTTTCATCATAGTTGTACTGTAGCCTGGGCTTGTACTAAACTATGTATGATGTGTATGACCGTTGGTATATATATGGCAGTTTTATATTACCATGACATACGGATGAACATCTCTGCATTCTGTGTTATCCATTACATTTTGCACTCCTTGCTAAGTTTGAGCCAACCTTATCTAAACCATTGTCTTGTTTTCTCCTAGGATGGTCAACACCCGCAGCAACCCTGCTGCCTCGGAGCAGGGGGAAGCCAGTGCAGCTAGGGGTGAAAATCTGCCTCACCCGCCTTCTCTGGCCGAAGTGATGCTGGAGGCGGAAAGAAACAAGCATGAGACTAACCACCTGCTGGAGCGGATTGAGCAGAACACTGCACACCACCCACGAAATGACTTGGTGTCAATAAATGACTTTATCAAGCTGTACCCACCAAAGTTTAACCATTCCGTCGAGCCCCTCGACGCGGATGACTGGCTTCGCAGCATCACCCACAAGCTACGTTCTGCCAATGTAGCCGAAGCCGACAAAGTTACTTATGCTGCCTATCATCTCGAAGGCCCTGCTAGCCTCTGGTGGGAGAATTTTGAAGCTATGCACCCGGTCGGCCAAATCACTACTTGGGCTGAATTCAGTGAGGCTTTCCGTGAGCATCACATTCCGGAAGGTCTCATGGATCGCAAGCGGGAGGAGTTCTGCAACTTCACCCAAGGAAGACTGACTATGGATGCTTATAGTCATGAATTTGGGAATCTGGCACGTTATGCCCCTGAAGAGGTATCTACTGACGCTAAGAAGCAGGCAAGGTTCCGCAAGGGACTTAGCCCTGAGCTTCGCCGCGATCTTCATCTGCACGAGTGCACATCCTTTCAGAAGTTGGTCAATAAAGCCATCAGTGCTGAGACAGGCCAGACTAATTATGACGCTTCACGCAAGCACTCCCGTGATTTTGGCTCTTCATCCGGATCTGGAGCTCAGAAGCGCCGGGTGTGGATTCCAAGCACGACACTGCCACCCAGGTTCATCCCGAGGCCATCCTTTGAGGCGCCTCGTCCCAACCAGCAATTTGCACCGCCCAAGCCCTATGGTGGCCCCGCTGCTAATGCTGCTCCATGCCCCAATGTGGTGACATGCTTTAAGTGTGGAGAGCCGGGTCACTATAGCCGAGAGTGTCCCTAGAACAACAACCCCATCCAAACTGGAAAGTCTGTTGGCCGTGGTAAGCCCGTGAGAAAGACATTCTACGCCAAGCCGGTCACCACTGCCCGTGGCCATGTCAACTATGTTTCAGCCGAGGAGGCCCATGAGGATCCCAACGTCGTTCTTGGTACGCTCCTTGTTAACTACCATCCGGCATCTGTTCTTTTCGATATTGGAGCATCTCATTCATTCATATCCGAGAACTATGCTCGATTGCATAACACGACATTCTCTGACATGCCCACTTCCATGGTAATTCAAACTCCGGGTTCCAAATGGCAAACTTCTAGAGTAAGCCATGGGAACAAAATTCTTGTCGATAGACTTGTCTTCCTTGCATCCTTAATAGCTCTCAAGTCCACGGACATAAACATCATCTTGGGTATGGACTGGATGTCAGCTCATTATGCTAAGATTGATTGTGCCACTAGAACCGTTCAACTTACTCACCCATCGGGCAAGACAGTCAATGTCTTAACTCGAGTGGCCAATCACCAGCTTTACTCCTTAAATGCCAACCCCCTTCCAGACCTTGAGGATGTTCCGGTAGTCTGAGACTTTTCGGATGTCTTTCCAGAAGAACTGCCAGGTGTTCCACCTGACAGGGATGTTGAGTTTGTGATAGACCTTGTTCCAGGAACCGTTCCAATTTCTAGAAGACCCTACAAGATGGCACCCTTAGAACTAGCCGAGCTTAAGAACCAACTCAATGCGTCCTTGAAAAAGGGTTTCATCCGTCCTAGTTCCTCTCCTTGGGCTTGCCCTGTCCTCTTCGTCAAGAAGAAGGATAGAACGGATCGAATGGTTGTGGATTATCGACCTGTCAATTTGGTCACCATCAAGAACAAATACCCACTTCCCAGGATCAACGATCTGTATGATCAGCTCGCTGGATCCTCAGTCTTCTCCAAGATGGATTTGAGGTTGGGCTACCATCAAATCAAAATCAGAAATGGGGACATTCCCAAAACGGCCTTTGTTACTCGTTATGGCCAATACGAGTACACCGTTATGTCCTTCGGTTTAACCAATGCCCCAGCCACCTTCTCCCGGTTAATGAACTCGGTCTTCATGGAGTATTTGGATAAATTCGTCATAGTATACCTCGATGACATACTCATCTACTCCAAGAACGAAGAGGAACATGCCGAACATCTAAGGCTGGTATTGATGAAACTCCAAGAGCATCGCCTTTATGCCAAATTCTCCAAGTGTGAATTTTGGTTGCCAGAAGTGACCTATCTAGGCCATGGAATCTTTGGTAAGGGTATTGCTGTCAATCCCGAGCGAGTTCAAGCCGTCCTTGATTGGACTCCACCTGAGACGGTTAAGCAAGTTCAGAGCTTCCTTGGCTTAGCGAGCTATTGCCGCCGCTTCGTTGAGAATTTCTCCAAGGTTGCTAAACCTCTAACTGAACTCCTCAAGAAAGATAAAAATTTCGAGTGGACTCCACAGTGCGAGTTCAGTTTTCAGGAACTGAAAAGACGCCTGACATCTGCTCCCATACTGGTACCACCAGATTTCTCCAAGAACTTTATTATCTATTGCGACACCTCGCGACAAGGACTAGGTTGCATACTCATGCAAGATCGTTAGGTAATTGCCTATGCTTCACGGCAATTACACCCACATGAGGAAAATTATCCCACACATGATCTAGAGCTTGCAGCTGTAGTCCATGCACTTAAAACTTGGCGACATTACCTTCTCGGTAATCATTGCGAGATCTTCACCGATCACGAAAGTTTGAAATATATCTTCACCCAACCAGATTTGAATCTCAGGCAAAGACGTTGGGTTGAGTTGATCTCGGATTACGATTTAGGAATAACTTACACCCCGGGCAAAGCCAATGTCATGGATGATGCGCTAAGCCGTAAGTCCTATTGTAACAACCTGATCTTACAACAAAGTCAACCACTTCTCCATGAGGAATTTCGTAAGCTTAATCTTCACATTGTTCCTCGAGGTTTTCTATCCACCCTGGTAACGAAACCTAACCTTATGGATCAAATCATAACCGCCCAGCGGTATGATAAGGGTATATCCCGAATTAAGGAAAACATCGCTAGCGGAGTTGCTAAATGTTTCTCCATGGATGAGCGAGGTGCTATCTTCTTTGAGAACCGTTCGGTGGTTCCCAAGAAACAACATCTATGCCAGTTGATCCTTAAGGAAGCTCATGAATCCCCTCTCACCATTCATCCCAGTAGTACTAAAATGTATCAAGACCTACGCCAGAGGTTTTGGTGGACTAGGATGAAGAGAGAAATCACTCAATACATTGCTAATTGCGACGTTTGTCGTCGTGTTAAAGCAGAGCATCAACGGCCTGCTGGCACCCTTCAACCTTTGACTATTCCCGAGTGGAAATGGGATAAAATTAGTATGGATTTCATCACTGGGTTTCCCAGGACCAAGAGAGGGAATAATTCCATCTTCGTCGTGATCGACCGACTTTCCAAAGTAGCCCATTTCCTACCTGTTCGTGAGAGTATCACCGCTAGCCAGCTAGCCGATTTATACATCTCCCGAATAGTGTCTCTTCATGGTGTTCCATTGGAAATTAACTCAGACCGTGGGAGTCTCTTCACCTCTCGATTTTGGGAAAGTTTCCAAAATGCTATGGGAACTCGTCTCTCTTTTAATACCACCTTCCATCCTCAATCAAGTGGTCAGGTAGAGCGAGTCAATCAAATTCTGGAAGATATGCTCCGAGCTTCTGTTATCTCGTTCGGAATGAGTTGGGAGAAATGCCTTCCATTCGCGGAGTTTGCTTATAACAATAGTTATCAAGACAGCTTGGGCAAGGCTCCTTTCGAAGTTCTCTATGGACGAAAATGTCGAACGCCTCTTAACTGGTCAGAAACCGGGGAAAGACAACTCTTTGGCCCGGATATGATTCAGGAAGCAGAAGAGCAGGTCCGCGTTATTCGTGAGAAATTGAAAACCGCCCAATCTCGTCAAAAGAGTCAATATGATCGCAAACATAAGCCTATGACTTATGAAGTCGACAAGAAGGCTTACCTTCGGGTTACCCCATTAAAGGGAACCCATCGTTTCGGTATCAAATGCAAATTGGCTCCTCGTTACATTGGACCCTTTCGCATTCTTGCCAAACGAGGAGAAGTTGCCTACCAATTGGAACTACCTCCGCATCTTTCTAGAGTTCACGATGTCTTGCACGTTTCACAACTCAGGCGTTGCTTCGCGGATCCTATCCGTGGAGTGGACCACAAAACGCTTGATCTACAAGATAACCTCTCATATCGGGAATATCCCGTTCGTATCCTTGATCAAGCTGAGCGTACCACTCGACGTCATAATATCAAGTTTCTCAAGGTTCAATGGTCACACCATTCCGAGAAAGAAGCCACTTGGGAAAGGGAGGATCGTCTTCGACTCGAGTACCCCACCTTCTTTCCAGAGGATCCTAAATCTCGGGACGAGATTCTTTTGAGTGGGGGTGAGTTGTCATACCCTAGCTAGTTCAAGCATTAGAGTGTGCATCATGTTTAAATTTCTCTTAAATTTGAAATGGGGAAGGCAGAAACCCCCAACACACCCCTAGAAACAGCTAGGGTTTACTAAAATTATTTTCAATGAACCTGAAATGCCCTTCTAAAAAGTTCACCCTCTTTGACTTCGGTTAGAACCTCTGGCAAAATTGGTGCACAATTTTCTAGGTCAACAGAAGGTCATTGAATTAAATCATAAGTATTTGATTTTGGGCATTTAAATGCTATAAAATAATTTAAATGCTCAAATAATTCTAGAAATAAATGTTTGTTGTTGGAAATATTCTAAACAGAGCCCACAATTATTTTCAGGATTTTTGGAAATGTTTTAGTATTTTAATTAAAGCCCAACAGTTGCAGTTAAATAGAAAAAACAGAAACAAATCAAAAAGAGAGAGAGAGAGGGAGCCCACCTGGGCCTTACCTGTGCTGGCCCAGCCACCTGGCTCGGCCCAGCCGACTGGCTTGCCAGTCGTCGTCCACCTCCCGCCAGGAGGACGCGGAGCGCGTGGCCGGCGCCCGCGGCCACACGCCGGCCACCTCCTGCTTCTGCCGACGTCCCGGAGACGTCCAGGGATGCCACGCGACCCCCACGTCCCCCTCTCATCCTCGCTCACTCTCCCCTTGTCTCCCTCACCCTCTCCCGCACCATGGCCGACACACCTATCGCCGTCTCACCGCCGTAGTCGCGCCCTCCGTCACCCCCTCGCCTCTTTGACATGTCTAGAAGCTCCGCCGCGACACCCTCGCCCTCCCCACCGAGCCACGCTTCACCGGAGGCCCTGCATCGCCGCCATCGGGCCGTCTTCAACCTCGGTACCCGCCAGACGCCGTTCATCGATTCGCCTCGCTCCGGTCGCCCCCGAGCCCACTGAGCTGCTCATCGACCTCCCTGTGAACTCCGCCGCCTTTCCCCTCTTCTTTCCCACGCATTTGCACCCTCTAGGCCATAGTTCCACCATGGCCGAAGCTCGTCTCCGCTCGAGCTTGTCGCCGGCGTTGCTCCAGGGACCATTTGGTCCTCCCGTGCTACGCAACATGCTTGCCGCATCGCGTAGTGCCTCGCTAGCGCCTTAGTTTTCGCGTTTGCACGCCGCAGCCCACACCCCGCACATGGCCGAACTCCAGCCGCCGCCTTGGAGCTCGCCGTCGTCGTCTTCAGCCACCGTAGGCCCGGCCTCCACCACCACTAGATGCGCGATTGCAAGAGCTCTCCAATGAGCCCAAGAACAGCCTCGCCCGTGCCCTGTGGGCGTTTTCCGAGCCGCACTACCGTCTCGGGCCTCGCCGGCATCGAGTCGCCGGCGAGTTTGACCCAGTTTGACTCCTGAGTGGGCCCAGGTAGACCCCCCTGAGTCTATGACAGGTGGGGCCGGTCTGCTAACTAATCTAGGATTAGTTTTAACTAATTTTAATTAAATCAGTCACTGACATGTGGGCCCAGGCCCCACTGACAGCTAATTAGTGTTAATCTAATCATGTTAATTAGCTGAGAGGCTGACAGAAGGGGCCCACCAGTCAGGTTTGACCTGGGCTGGCTCCTTTGACCTACTGAGGTCAGCATGACGCAATGCTGACATAGTAATGCATTTTCTGGATTTATTTTTATTCAGGAAATTCCAGAAAATAGTCAAAACTTCTAAAAATCATAGAGAATCAACCATAGCTCCAAACGCAAAGATTTATATATGAAAAATGATCAGAAAAATTCAATCTATCCATCTGTAATGGTTTCATGCATGACAAAACAAGTTTACCTTGCTGTTTAAGCAGAATAAGGAATGCACTATTAAAGCCATGTTTAGTAAGCTAATAATTGAATCTTTGATTCAAATAAGCACATTCCTTTCTGTTATAGCTTGCATTAGGCCAAGCCAGATTCATATTGCCATGTCATAGCATGCATCATATTGTTGCATATCGTCATGTGTTGATTGTGTTCCGATGTGTTCTTTGTGGTAGGTTCTGCCTCCGAGGATATTCACGAGTATCCAACTGAAGGGCAGTATCCCACTACCACTCCATCAGGCAAGCAACCCATTGATCATTCCGATACAAACCCATGTTCTCGCTTCTGCTCTTGTTTACTGCATTAAGACAACGCGATTCAGACTGCTGTGTGCTACGGTAGTTGAACCCTTATCCTCTGCATGACCTGTCATTGCCACAGTAACTAGATGAAACCCACTAGCATGTGTAGGAGTTGATTGAGCCATGTATGTGATTCCTACCTTGCTATGCCGCTATGCTTAGAGTTGTGTCAGGTCTGGTTCATCTGGGTGATGGGCTAGAGTGAAATTCTTATGTCGGTAATATGAGGGATGTGTTGAACATGTTTTGGTAAAGGTATCGATGAGAGGCCATGTAGAAGTACATGGTGGGTTGTTTCATTGAGATCGTCCCTAAGAACTGAGATCTGTATGTGTGATTTAAGATTCAGCTACGACCATGCATTGGGATCCTTAATTGACCCTCTCGGCTTCTTAATCACCCTAGTACTCGGTCCAGGAGTTGCAAATAGTTTCTGGTGTTTGTAGGTTATGTGTTGGCGGCCGTGCGTAGCGCTGACCCTAGGGGTGGGCTATGTTGCGGTAGATACACCATGGCACGGTGTACCGAGTCACCCGTTTGGTGTCCCGGGAACCCTGTTCACATCGTTCGGGGACGTATGTGGAAACCTCGGCCGGACTCCCTGCGGATGGAACCCGGATAGGTGATAAACCTAGACTAGAGACTTAAGTGTTTAGGTAGGCCGTGGCCGACACCCTCGCTGGGCTTCCGCTTGAAGGTTGCCGAGTACATGTCGTGTAAACAACAGTAAGTGGTGAAAGCGTGTATGATGAGGTACACCCCTGCAGGGTATAAAACTATTCGAATAGCCACGTCCGTGGTAAAGGACTACTTGGTTGCCTATACAGTTCATAGACAAGTTAATGGATACTACTAAAAGACTCAAGATAAGTGTGAGTACCGAGGATGGCCCTCTCGTAGGATGACGAGGGAGGATCCACGGTGGAGTATTGTGTTGGTGAGTAGTGGACTCGTGTGCGAAAACTATTTTACTGGTGAAGTTCCATAGGATAGCTTAGCCAAGAGTCAAAGCTGGCTTGCTGCAACAACCCCACCACCTTCTTGAGAATGAGCATGTATATTAGGTTCTGATGTAAGACTTGCTGAGTACCTTGTACTCATGTTTGCTTATTTATTGTTTTCAGACAACAACACTTCCCCCTCCGATGGGTTTTATGTAGACCTTGACGTCGACGAGTGACTAGCCACCCAGGTGGTGATCCTGGCCATGGAGGGCCCTATGTAGATAGACAGGCTTCGAGAAGCCTTCTTTTTTTCTAGTGTCTGTACTCAGACCGGTTGCTTCCGCATGTGCTTGTATGATTGTATGACTTGAGTGTCGGGTCATGTGACCCCTATCCGTATGAACATGTTATGTATGGCTCCCTGGAGCCTTTTAAATAAAGTACTTGAGTTGTAGAGTTTTGTTGTGATGCCATGTTGTATGTACTCATGTCGGGCATATTGTGTGTATGATTGAAATGCTTGGTATGAGTGGGATCCGACAATCTAGTTGTTTATCCTTGGCAGCCTTTCTTATGGGGAAATGTAGTCTAGTGTTCCTCGAGCCATAGTAGTCCGCTACAGCCCGGTTCACCGGAGTCCTGCTAGCCCAGCACTACTGTTTAGGACACTTGACTGGCCGGCATGTGTTTCACTTCGTTCCTATGTCTGTCCCTTCGGGGAAATGTCACGCGGTGACTTCCGGAGTCCTGCCTAGCCTGCTACAGCCCAGGTCCCCCGGAGTCCTGTTAGCCTAGTGCTACAGCCCGGAATCACTCGCTGATGACTGACATGCTCGATGTGATACATGTATGCCTGTCTCCATAGGTCTGTGCCACTTTGGGTTCACGACTAGCCATGTCAGCCCGGGTTCTCTGTCATATGGATGCTAGTGACACTATCATATACGTGAGCCAAAAGGCGCAAACGGTCCCGGGCCATGGTAATGCGACACCCGTGGGATACCGTGCGTGAGGCCGCAAAGTGATATGAGGTGTTACCGTCTAGATCGATGTGACTTGGAATCGGGGTCCTGACAACAGCGGGCAAGGCTCATTTGAGCTGCGTCGCGATATAGCCCAGTATAGAGGCGCCGCACACCCCTTATGCTTCATAGACGAAGTAATGGATCATCAAATCCCGGAGGGTTTCAAACCCGTAAATAAAGAATCATACGACGGCACAACAGATCCTGCGGTATGGATCGAGGATTTCCTCCTGCACATCCACATGGCCCGCGATGATGACCTACACGCCATCAAATACCTCCCATTCAAACTCAAAGGACCAACTCGACATTGGCTCAACATCTTGCCAGCAGAGTCCACTTATGTGCGACCACCAGATGTCGATGACTTGAGCCACATAATTCAGCAGCTAGAGGAATCGGCCAGGCAATTCTAGACACGGTTCCTAACAAAGAAAAATCAAATCATCGACTGTCCGGATGCAGAGGCCCTAGCAGCTTTCAAGCACAACATTCGCGATGAATGGCTTGCCTGGCACCTTGGCCAGGAAAACCCGAAATCTATGGCAGCCCTCACGACACTCATGACCCGCTTCTGTGTGGGAGAGGACAGCTGGTTGGCTCGCAGCAATAACATATTAAAGAACCATGGTACTTCGGATAACAAGGACGGCAATGGCAGGTCATGTCACAACAAACATAAGCGCCGCATTAACAGCGACAATACTGAGGATACGACAGTCAATGCTGGATTCAATGGCTCTAAACCCGGTCAGCAGAAAAAGCCATTCAAAAGAAGCACTCCGGGCCCGTCCAGTTTGGACCGTATACTCGATCGGTCGTGCCAAATACACGGCACCCCCGTCAAGCCAGCCAACCACACCAACAGGGATTGTTGGGTGTTCAAGCAGGCTGGCAAGTTAAATGCCGAAAACAAAGATAAGGGGTCACATAGCGATGACGAGGAGGAGCCTCGACAGCCGAACACCGAAGGACAGAAGAGGTTCCCCCACAAGTGTGGACGCTGAACATGATGTATGTAACCCACATCACCAATAGGGAGCGGAAGCGTGCGCTCAGGGACGTATATGCGTTGGAGCCAGTCGCCCCAAAGTTCAACCCATGGTCTTACTGTTCGATCACCTTCGACCGCAGGGACCACCCCACTAGTATCCTTCATGGCGGATTCTCCGCTAAGGGAGTCCTGGATTAGGGGGTCTCCGGACAGCCGGATTATATCCTTTGGCCGGACCATTGGACTATGAAGATACAAGATTGAAGACTTCGTCTCGTGTCCGGATGGGACTCTACTTGGCGTGGAAGGCAAGCTAGGCAATACGGATATGTATATCTCCTCCTTTGTAACCGACCTTGTGTAACCCTAGCCCCCTCCAGTGTCTATATAAACCGGAGGGTTTTAGTCCGTAGGACAATATATAATCATACCATAGGCTAGCTTCTAGGGTTTAGCCTCTCTGATCTCGTGGTAGATCTACTCTTATACTACCCATATCATCAATATTAATCAATCAGGACGTAGGGTTTTACCTCCATCAAGAGGGCCTGAACCTGGGTAAAGCATCGTGTTCCCTGCCTCCTGTTACCATCTGCCTTACATGCATAGTTCGGGCCCCCCTACCCGAGATCCTCTGTGTCGCTGTTAGGCTTGATGGCTCCTACGATCATCGATAGCGATGCAGTCCTGGGTGAGACTTTTCTCCCCGGACAGATTTTTGTATTCAGCGGCTTTGCACTGTGGGCCAATTCGCTTGGCCATCTGGAGCAGATCAAAAGTTACGCCCCTGGCCACCAGGTCAGGTTTGGAAGCTTAAACTACGCGGCCGATATCCATGGAGACTTGATCTTCGACGGATTTGAGCCCTTGCCTTGTGCGTCACACGGTCATGATGAGCACGATTTAGCTCTACCATCGGATAGTGTTCAGGACATCGCACCGGCAGCCGCTCCGACCCTCAATTCGGAGCCCGTTGTGCCGTCCATGGACAGGTGGATGGACCCCGCAACGGAGGCCTTACCCTCAGCGGCGATCGAGCCAAACATCGACCTTACCCTGCACGAGAGGCGTGTTCTCAGACTGCCGGATCCTTCTCCGGCCACGGACTCCAAACCACCTGCGCCCGTTCCAAGCGAATCCGATTGGGCGCCGATCAAGGAATTTACCTCCGCGGATATTTTTCAGCACTTGCCCTTTGGCGACATACTGAACTCCTTAAGGTCTCTCTCCTTGGCAGGAGGATCCTGGCCGAACTATGTTCGGCAGGATTGGGATGCGGATGATGAAGAAATTCGCTGCCCACCCACCACCCACTTAGTAGCCACTGTCGACGACTTAACCGACATGCTCGACTTAGACTCCGAAGACATCGACGGTATGGACTACGATGCGGGAGATGAAGAGTAACCACTGCCCACAGGGCACTGGACAACCACCTCATCATATGATATATACATGGTGGACACACCCAAAAGAAGGCAATGGCGACGAGACAGCGGAAGATGACCCCTCCAAGAAGCAACCCAAGCGCCGACGTCAGCAGCGCCGCTCTAAGTCCTGCCAAAGCAAAATCGGTGATACCGGCACATGAGATAATAACACTCCGGATAGTGCCGAAGACAACAACAATCCCCTCCAGCAAGATTTAGAGCAGGAGGATGGAGGAGCCAGCCCTCCTGAGAGAGCGGCAGATGGAGGGGTGGAGGATGATAATTACATGCCCCCCCTCCGAAGACGAGGCAAGCCTCGGCGATGACGAATTCGCCGTGCTAGAGGATCCCGTCGAACAAGAGCGCTTCAAGCGCCGGCTTATAGCCACGGCAAATAGCCTTAAGAAAAAGCAGCAACAGCTTCAAGCTGATCAAGATCTGCTAGCTAACAGATGGACTGAAGTCCGCGCGGCCGAGGAATATAAACTTGAACACCCCTCCAATAGTTACCCAAAATGCAGGTTGCTACCCCGACTGGAGGAAGAAGCGTATGGCGTGGCTGATCGGCCACCTCGTGGCTGCGATAGAGAGGCATTGCAGCCAAAAACTCAGCCTGCACCCCAATGCCATTCAAATAAAAAGGCATGGGGAAATACGCTAGACCCGCGAGACGTATTGGAGGACAAAGCAAAACATGCAAGATCGATCTGCGGATCACGAGGGCGCACCACTATGCAAGACAATACACGTCACGCCGGATACAGTAAAAGAAAATCCGGCCGGGCCGAACACAGCGGGCAAGACCCATTTGAGCTGCGTCACGATATAGCCCAATACAGATGGGCCGCACACCCCCTATGCTTCATAGATGAAGTAATGGATCATCAAATCCCAGAGGTTTTCAAACCCATAAATATTGAATCATACGACGGCACAACAGATCCTACGGTATGGATCGAGGATTTCCTCCTCCACATCCACATGGCCCGCGGTGATGACTTACACGCCATCAAATACCTCCCACTAAAGCTTGAAGGACCAGCGCGGCATTGGCTTAACAGCTTGCCAGCAGAGTCCATTAGCTATTGGGAAGATCTGGATGCTGCATTCCTCGACAACTTTCAGGGCACTTATGTGCGACCACCAGATGCCGATGACTTGAGCCACATAATTCAGTAGCCAGAAGAATCGGCCAGGCAATTCTGGACTCGGTTCCTAACAAAGAAAAATCAAATCGTCGAATGTCCGGATGCAGAGGCCCTAGCAGCTTTCAAACACAACATCCGCGATGAGTGCCTAGCCCGGTACCTTGGTCAGGAAAAACTGAAATCTATGGTAGCCCTCACGACACTCATGACCCGCTTTTGTGCGGGAGAAGACAGCTGGCTGGCTCGCAGTAATAACATATCAAAGAACCATGGTACTTTGGATACCAAGGACGGCAATAGCAGGTCACGTCGCAACAAACATAAGCGCCACATTAACACCGACAATACCGAGGATACGGCAGTCAATGCCGGATTCAAAGGCTCTAAACCCGGTCAACGGAAAAAGCCATTCAAAAGAAGCAATCCGGGCCCGTTCAGTTTGGACCACATACTCGATCGCTCGTGTCAAATATACGGCACCCCCCAAAAGCCAGCCAACCACACCAATAGGGATTGTTGGGTATTCAAGCAGGCCGGCAAGTTAAATGCCGAAAACAAAGATAAGGGGCCACATAGCGATGATGAGGAAGAGCCTCGGCAGCCGAACACCGAAGGACAGAAGAGGTTCCCCCCACAAGTGCGGACGGTGAACAAGATATACGTAACCCACATCCCCAAGAGGGAGCGGAAGCGTGCGCTCAGGGACGTATATGCATTGGAGCTAGTCGCCCCAAAGTTCAACCCATGGTCCTCCTGTCCGATTACCTTCGATCGCAGGGACCACCCCACTAGTATCCGTCATGGCGGATTCACCGCGCTTGTCGTAGACGCAATCATCGATGGATTTCACCTCACTCGAGTCCTTATGGATGGCGACAGCAGCCTGAACCTGCTTTACTAGGACATAGTGCGCAAAATGGGTATAGACCCCTCAAGGATCAAACCCACAAAAACGACCTTTAAAGGCGTCATTCCAGGTGTAGAGGCCCATTGCACAGGCTCAATTACATTGGAAGTGGTCTTCGGATCCCCGGATAACTTCCGAAGCGAAGAATTGATCTTTGATATAGTCCCGTTCCATAGTGGCTATCATGCACTGCTTGGGCGAACCGCATTTGCGAGATTCAATGCAGTACTGCATTATGCATACCTCAAGCTCAAGATGCCATGACCTCGCGGGGTCATCACAGTTAATGGAAACACAGAGCGCTCTCTCCGCATGGAGGAGCACACTGCGGCCCTCGCAGCAGAAGCGCAAAGCAGCCTTTCAAGGCAATCCACCAGTTCGGCGTTTCAAGACCCGGACACCTTCAAGGGCGCTCGGAGTAATCGGCACCTAGACTGCCCGGCATGATCTGAGCTCGCGTAGCAATGCACCCCCCCGGCCCAAGCCAAACGGCGAAATTCGTGCCACGCGTACATAATTACGCATTAAAAATACCATGGGCACATGCAGGGAGGGGGCACAACCACGACATGCCCCAATACGCGGCTTAAACTGCACTAGGGGCTTCCCACTTTGTTATTTTTCTCTTTCAGGACTTTCATCTCTAGAAACCCTGTCCGGCAGCATGATTGCCGAACACATGATGCAGCAACCAAGGAGGCAGAAAGCTACGTCACACCACGGAACTCCCAGGTGGATTACGATAACGAGTGAAATATTTGCTTTAATACTATTCCTCAGCTTGCCCTTGGAAGGGACATAGCCCTACTTTTTGCTTATCGCACTATCTGTATCATTCTGCTTTAGCGCACCTTTTTGAATAAACAATGCATAACATTACGACTTTTATTGCATTCTTGTTATATGTATGTGTTCATTAATGACGCCTTGCAACCGTACACTTTGGTACGGCCAATACACCAGGGGCTTAAGTACCCCACGTTATGGTGTGAGAAGTCCGAACAATTTCACAAGTGCGGCACCCCGAACTTATAGCATTATATGCATCAGCTCCGAATCATGTCTTTGGTCACATGTTGGGTTTGCCCGGCTCCTATGTTTTGGTACCTTACGTTCTGCTCTATCAGCTAAGGTAGCACTAGGAGAACTACTGCGATTGTACCCGGTTCTGCTAGGCTAAGCACCTCAGTAGAGAAAGCTAAAACTAACTGTCATGATAAGGCGAGAGACTAGTCGCTGTTCGGCGAGGTTTCGAGTCCCTAAAGACTTATGCCTCTTAGAGCGAGGAGCCGGTCCTGTCCGGCCTAAAGGCGTGTATCGTGCCCCGAATTCAACCTTCCGAATACCAGGGGCTTCACCGAAATTTAAAATTATAGAATTCTATGGCTAAGTGAGAGTGATAAAGCATTATTAGTCCGGTTGCCTTGTTCGGTGCTGAGCACCTCCCTCGAAGGACCCAACAATGGGAACAAGATTGCTCAGGTTTATCCCGAACACCCCAGCACTCGCGGCATGGGGGCAGAAGCCGAGGACTAGCCATCTCTCAGATTGGATAAACAGCCAAACAGAAGGTAATATTTTAAATTCAAACAAGCGTTGCATAACGCATATGAAACAAGTTTTCATCATACAGGATCACACGAGCAAGTTTACTAAAATATTACATCCTTTGGACATTCGTCCGCTACAAGACAGGCACCCTTCAGGACACCCTCATAATAAATTTTGGGGGTGCAATGCTCCTTGCCCTGCGGCGGTCCTTCCTTGATCAGCTTCACATGGGCGAAAGCCCGGCGTGCACCTTCGATGCAGACGAACCGCTTGACGACTTCCAGCCATGGGCAGGCATCCACAAGCCGCCTCACCAGGCCGAAGTAGCTGTTTGGAAGGGCGTCGCCGGGCCACAGCCGGACTATAAAGCCCTTCATGGCCTATTCGGCCGCCTTGTGTAGCTCGACCAGCTGCTTTAGCTGGTCGCTCAGAGGCATCGGGTGTTCGGTCCCAGTATACTGAAACTAGAACAGCTTCTCCATTGAGCTTCCCTCCTCGGACTGATAAAACTGTGCGGCATCCGACACGCTGCGGGACAAATCTGCGAATGCTCTTGGAGAGCTCCGGATTCGGGTAAGTAATAGGTAATTTACTTTCACATGCTTGCTTTACATATAGAATGCCTTACCGCCGCTATTTTCTTCATCGCGTCAATCTCCTGGAGGGCCTTTTGGGCTTTGGCCTTGGCACTCTTTCCGCTCTCGAGGGCCGTGGCAAGCTCAGACTCTCGCGTCTTCGAGTCAAGCTCCAATGCCTCGTGCTTCGTAATGAGAGCCTGGAGCTCTTGCTGCACCTCCCCCACCCGAGCCTCTTGCCTTTCCCGCTTGGTGCGCTCCTTGGCCGCTTTATCTTCAGCCTCGGACAACGCTTGCTTTAGGGTCGCCACTTCGGTTGTGGCCCCTGGCAATTTCATGATGATCCTGTAATTTTGCAATCGCATTCCTTTTATACATATGCATAGACTAGGTACTACTTACCTTTGTTCTCCTCGAGCTGCCTCTTGGCAAGGCCAAACTCGTCCTTGGACCCTTTAAGGTCCTGCTTTAGTGCGGCGACCTCCGCAGTCAGTGCGGCAGAGTCCAGCAGCGAAGCCTGCATACACATATTAAAATACTTATATTAGACTCCTGCGATATTGTTTTATCCTCTGCTCGGCTTTTCTTTGTGAACACCGAACGGAGCATCAGGGGCTACTGTCTATGCGGTAATATTTTTCCTATATTTTAAACACTTACCTCAAAGCCTATTAGAAGGCTGGCACAGGCTTCAGTCAATTTCCTCGTCGATGGAAGCGCAGCGAAGCGCTCCCAGCAGATTGTCCGGCGCCTCTGGATGGACAGAGGTCACCGGCACATGCGTCTTGCCCCTCTTGGAAGGAGGCCGCCTGCCCGAGCCCGGAACCACTGGAGGTTCCGATGCGGTGTTCGGCTGAGGGCCGAACTCGGAGCCCTCAGGGGCCTTGTTCCCTCTGCTCCCGGAGTCCGGAAGGTCGCCTTGAGGCGCCTCCGGGACTGTCTCCCCTCGACCCGGTGCCTCTTGAGACAATACCTCGGCGTCATCCGCAGGGCAAGGGGAGGTGGCGGTCGTAAGTGGATCACTATCCATATCCGACGAGCCCAGGGAGCCGTCCGACGATACATCGATACGGGCTCGTGGCGGCCTGCATAATCATATTCGGCGTTAGGGGAAGCAGTGCGACAAAGGAATGCTATGAGTTACTCTGGTATCCGAATACAACAACTTCGCTAGGGGCTTGGCCCTAAGAAGCCAGTCGTCTTCGCCCTCGGCAGCGGTGGTGGAACTGTCCGGAAGGAGAGTCCTTCCCTTCTTGGACCCTTCGGCCTCCCCAGTTGGGGCGGCCTTCCTTTTCTTGTCTCCCCATATGAAGGGGGAGCATCTTCTTCTTCCTCCTCGTCTTCGGGGGAGGAGTGTGTCGCAGAGTTATCGGACAATGAGTCCGATGACGCCTGGCGTCGGGAACTCTTTCGGGTTCCCTTGGCCTTCTTGGTCTTCTCCGGCACCTTGTAAGGAGCCGGAGTCAACATCTTCATTAGGAGAGCGTCTGCTGGGCCTTCGGGCAAAGGAGCCGGACAGTCGATCTGTCCGGCCGTCTCCTGCCAGTCCTGTCAAAGGTACGGGAGCTTAGATCCTGCATAGAGTCAAACTGTGAAAAACAAGTATCCTGTGAGAGGTGAAACAGCTTACCGCACTGGCTTGGCACTTCGCGCAGAATCCGCGATCCTCGGTAGTGGGAGGGGGAACCTCGGCACCCTTGAATAGCACCTTCCAAGCATCCTCGTGAGTTGTCTCGAAGAGCCTGTTCAGAGTTCGGTGCTGGGCCGAGTCGAACTCCCACAAGTTGAAAGCCCGTTGTTGGCACGGGAGGACCCGACTACATTGACGAGTTTGAGCTTCTTGTTCACCATGTTTTGAATACATGTTTGGAGTCCGGTAAGCTCTCCCGAACTACCCCAGGACAGGCCCTTCTCTTGCCAGGAGGTGAGCCGCATGGGGATGCCAGATCGAAACTCGGGGGCCGCTACCCATTTAGGGTCACGCGGCTCGGTGATGTAGAACCACCCCGATTGCCACCCCTTTACGGTCTCCACGAAGGAGCCCTCGATCCATGTGACGTTGGGCATCTTGCCCACCATGGTGCCTCCGCACTCTGCCTGGCGGCTGCTCACTACCTTCGGCTTAACATTGAAGGTCTTCAGCCATAAGCGGAAGTGGGGCTTGATGCGGAGGAAGGCCTCGCACACGACGATAAATGCCAAGATGTTGAGGATGGAGTTCGGGGCCAGATCGTGGAAATCCAGGCCGTAGTAGAACATGAGCCCCTGGACGAATGGGTGGAGAGGGAATCCTAGTCCACGGAGGAAATGGGTAAGGAACACTACCCTCTCATGGGGCCTAGGGGTGGGGATGAGCTGCCCCTCATCTGGGAGCCGGTGCACGATGTCGTCGGGCAGGTATCCGGCTCTCCTCAGCTTCTTAATGTGTCCCTCCATGACGGAGGAGACCATCCACCTGCCTCCTACTACGGACATGGTTGGAGAAGGTCGAGGTGGGAAATGCGGACTTGGGTGCTGGAGCTCGAGTGTGCGAAAATGGATGAGCAAAGGAGGAAGAAGGCGTGGATGAAAAGGTGAATCCTTATCCCTTTATATGGGCGGACGAAACTACGCGTCCCCACTAGCCTGGTAAAACTTGCTTATCCCCCAAGCGCCGTAATCGATGGCGCAGTTGGGTTACCCACGCCCGTATTGATGAGAATCCCGTGATAAGGGGACACGATCTCTGCTTTGACAAGACGTGTCAAAAAACGGCCTCGCGTTATGTGCGGGGCTAGTTAAAGGAAACGGTTTGAATAATCACCGGGCCATGACATAATGTCGTTGCCAAAACAAGTCAGCAAATTAGATTTGTGAAAATATTATTCTCTCTATGGTGGTATGTGGAACTTATTTTGCAGGGTCGGACACTATCCTTGTATTCAGATTCTTCCGTGATGTATTCGGAGGAAGAACTCGCCTTGCAATGCCGAAGACAACACTGCGCGCCAGACTCATCGTCATTGAAGCCTGGTTCAGGGGCTACTGAGGGAGTCCTGGATTAGGGGGTCTCCGGACAGCCGAATTATATCCTTTGGCCGGACTGTTGGACTATGAAGATACAAGATTGAAGACTTCGTCTCGTGTCCGGATGGGACACTACTTGGCGTGGAAGGCAAGCTAGGCAATACGGATATGTATATCTCCTCCTTTGTAACCAACCTTGTGTAACCCTAGCCCGCTCCGGTGTCTATATAAACCGGAGGGTTTTAGTCCGTAGGACAATATATAATCATACCATAGGCTAGCTTCTAGGGTTTAGCCTCCCTGATCTCGTGGTAGATCTACTCTTGTACTACCCATATCATCAATATTAATCAAGCAGGACGTAGGGTTTTACCTCCATTAAGAGGGCCCGAACCTGGGTAAAACATCGTGTTCCCTGCCTCCTGTTACCATCTACCTTAGACGCACAGTTCGGGATCCCCTACCCGAGATCTGCCGGTTTTGACACCGACAGCCGCATTGGTCCTAGACGCAATCATTGACGGATTTCACCTCACTCGAGTCCTTATGGATGGCGGCAGCAGCCTGAACCTGCTTTATCAGGACACAGTGCGCAAAATGGGTATAGACCCCTCAAGGATCAAACCCACAAAAACGACCTTTAAAGGCGTCATACTAGGTGTAGAGTCCCATTGCACATGTTCAGTCGCATTGGAAGTGGTCTTCGGATCCCCGGATAACTTCCGAAGTGAAGAATTAATCTTCGACATAGTCCCGTTCCGAAGTGGCTACCATGCACTGCTCGGGCGAACCGCATTTGCAAGATTCAATGCGGTACCGCATTATGCATATCTCAAGCTCAAGATGCCAGGACCTCGGGGGGTCATCACAGTCAATGGAAACACAGAGCGCTCTCTCCACATGGAGGAGCACACTGCGGCCCTCGCAGCAGAAGCGCAAAGCAGCCTCTTAAGGAAATCCACTAGTTCGGTGATTAAGGACCCGGACACCTCCAAGCGCACCCGGAGTAATCGGCAACTGGACCGCCTGGCACGTTCCGAGCTCGCATAGCAATGCGGCCCCCACCCCGGTCCCAGCCAAGCGGCGAAGTCTGTGCCACGCGTACATAATTACGCATTAAAAATACCATGGGCACAGGTTGGGAGGGGGGCACGACTACGACACGCTCCAAGACGCGGCTTAAACCGCACTAGGGGCTTCCCGCTTTGTTATTTTTCTCTTTCAGGATGTTAATCTCTCGAAACCCTGTTCGGCAGCATGATTGCCGAACACATGATGCAGCAACCAAGGAGGTAGAAAGCTACGTCACACCACGGAACTCCCAGGTGGATTACGATAACGAGTGAAATACTTGCTTTAATACCATTCCTCAGCTTGCCCTTGGAAGGGACATGTCAAATAGTCCTACTTTTTGCTTATCGCACTACTTGTATCATTCTGCTCTAACGCACCTTTGTGAATAAACAATGCATAGCATTAAGACTATTATTGCATTCTTCCTTTATATATATATATATATATATATATATATATATATATATATATATATGTACATTCATGACATCTAGCACCCGTACACTCTGGTACAACCAATACGCTAAGGGCTTAAGTATACCCCATAATAGGGCGTGAGAAGTCCGAACACTTTCGACAGTGCGGCACCCATGTTTTGGTACCTTACATTCCGCTATATCGGCTAAGGTAGCACTGGGAGAACTACTGCGATTGTGCCCCGGTTCTGCTGGGCTAAGCACCTCAGTAGAGAAAGCTAAAACTGACTGTCATGATAAGGCGAGAGACTGGTCGCTGTTCGAGAGGTCTCAAGTCCCTAAAGACTTATGATGCTTACAGCAAGGAGTCAGCTCTGTCCGGCTTAAGGCGTGTATAGCGCCCCAAAATCGGCCTTCCGAATACTAGGGGCTTCGCCAAAATTTAAAATTATAGAATTCTATGGCTAAGTGAGAGTGATAACGCATTATAGTCCTATTGCCTTGTTCGTTGTGCTGAGCACCTCCCTTGAAGGACCCAAAAATGGGAACAAGAGTGCTCAGGTTTATCCCGAACACCCCAGCACTCGTGGCGTGGGGGCAGAAGCCGACGACTAGCCATCTCTTAGATTTGATAAACAGCCGAACATAAGGCAATATTTTAAATTCAAACAAGCATTGCATAGTGCATATGAACAAGTTTTCACAATACATGATTATACGAGCAAGTTTATTCAAATATTACATCTTTCGTACACTCTTCTGCTACAAGACAGGCACCCTTTAGGACACTCTCATAGTACATCTCGGGGTGGCGATGCTCCTTGCCCTGCGGCGGCCCTTCCTTCACCAGCTTCACGGCATCCATCTTGGCCCATTGCACCTTCGCATGGGCGAAAGCCCGGCGTGCACCTTCGATGCATACAGACCGCTTAATGACTTCTAGGCGTGGGTAGGCATCCACAAGCCGCCTCACCAGGCCGCAGTAGCTATTGGGAAGGTCGGCGCCAGGCCACATCCGGACTATAAAGCCCTTCATGGCCTGTTCGGCCGCCTTGTGCAGCTCGACTAGTTTCTTAAGCTGGTCGCTCAAAGGCATCGGGTGTTTGGTCCTAGTATACTAAGACCAGAACAACTTCTCCGTTGAGCTTCCCTCCTCGGCCTGGTAAAACTGTGCAGCATCCGACACGCTGCGGGGCAAATCTGCGAATGCTCCTGGAGAGCTCCGGACTCGGGTAAGTAACAAGTAATTTACTTTCACATGCTTGCTTTGCATGTTGAATGCCTTACCCATCGCTATCTTATTCATCACATCAAGCTCCTGGAGGGCCTTTTGGGCTTCAGCCTTGGCACTCTTTGCACTCTCATGGGCCACGGCAAGCTCGGACTCTCGTGTCTTCAAGTCAAGCTCCAATGCCTCGTGCTTCGTCACGAGAGCATGGAGCTCTTGCTGCACCTCGCCCACCCATGCCTCTAGTTTTTCCCGCTCAGTGCGCTCCTGGGCCGCTTTGTTTTCGGCCTCAGACATCGCTTGCTTTAGGGTTGCCACCTCGGTCGTGGCCCCTGGCAAATTAAAGATGATCCTGTCATTTTGCAATCGCATCCTTTTTGTATATATACACATCTATAGACTAGGTATTACTTACCTTTGTTCTCCTCGAGATGCCTCTTGGCAAGGCCGAGCTCTTTCTTGGACCCTTCGAGGTCCTGCTTCAGTACGGCGACCTCCACAGTCTGTGCGGCAGAGGTCAGCAGCGAAGCCTACATACGCATATAGACATACTTATATTAGACTCCTGCAGATATTAGTTGATCCTCTATTCGGCTTTTCTTTTTGAACATCAAACAAAGCATCAGGGGCTACTGTCTATGCAGTAATATTTTTTCTATATTTCAAATACTTACCTCAAAGCCTATTAGAATGCTGGCACAGGCTTCAGTCAGTCCGCTCTTGGCGGACTGAACCTTCTGGATCACCGCACTCATAATAGTGCGGTGCTCTTCGTCGATGGAAGCGCTGCGAAGCGCTCCCAATAGACTGTCCGGTGCCTCTGGATGGACAGAGGTCACCGGCACGGGCATCTTGCCCCTTTTGGAAGGAGGCCGCCTGCCCGAGTCCGGAACCACTGGAGGTTCCGGCGCAGTGTTCGGCTGAAGGCCGAACTCGGAGCCCTCGGGAGCCTTACCCCCTCTACTCCCGGAGTCCGGAAGGTCGCCTTGAGGCGCCTCCGGGACTGTCTCCCCTCGACCCGGTGCCTCTTGAGACAGCACCTCAGCATTATCCGTAGGGCAAGGGGAGGTGGCGGTCTGAAGTGGATCGCTATCCATATCCGACGAGTCCAAGGATCCGCCCAACGAAGATACGTCGATACAGGCTTGTGGCGGTCTGCATAATCACACTCGGCGTTAGGAAAAGCAATGCGACAAAGGTATGTTATGAGTTACTCTGGTATTCGAATACTTACGACTTTGCCAGGGGCTTGGCCCTAAGCAGCCACTCGTCTTCGCCTTCGGCGGCGGTGATGGAGTAGTCCGGAAGGAGGGTCCTCCCCTTCTTGGACTCTTCGGCCCCCCGGTTGGGGCGGCCTTCCTTTTCTTGTCTCCCCCGACTAGAGGGGGAGCATCTTCATCTTCCTCCTCGTCTTCGTGGGAGGAGTGCGTCGTAGAGTCATCGGACGAGGAGTCCGATACCACCTGGCATCGGGAACTCTTTCGGGTTCCCTTGGCCTTCTTCTTGGTCTTCTCCGGCACCTTGTAAGGAGCCGGAGTCAGCATCTCCGTCAGGAGAGCGTCCGCGGTGTCTTTGGGCAGAGGGGTCGGACAGTCGATCTTCTCCGATGCCCCCACCCATTCCTGTCAAAGGCGTGGGAGCTCAGACCCCGTGCATGGTTAAACTATGGGAAGTAAAATCCTACCAGATGTACAAAACTTACCGGATTCGCAGGGCGCTTCGCGCTTAGCCCGCGGTCCTCGGTGAGAGAGGGAGGGACCTTGGCACCCTTGAACAGCACCCTCCAAACGTCCTTCCGCGTAACATCAAAGAGCTCGCTCAGAGTCTGGTGCTGGGCCGGGTCGAACTCCCACAAGTTGAAATCCTGTTGTTGACACGGGAGGATCCGGTGGAAGAGCATGACCTGGACTATGTTGACAAGCTTGAGCTTCTTGCTTGCCATATTCCGGATACATTTCTGGAGTCCGTCGAGCTCCACCGATGAAACCCAAGATATGCCCTTCTCTTTCCAGGAGGTGAGCCACGTGGGGATTCCGGATCGAAACGCGGGGGCCGCCACCCAGTTGGTGTCGCGCGGCTCGGTGATGTAGAACCACGCCGATTGCCACCCCTTTATGGTCTCCACGAAGGATCCTTCAAGCCATATAACATTGGGCATCTTGCCCACCATGGCTCCGACGCATTCTGCTTGTTGGCCTCCCACCACCTTCGGCTTGATATTGAAGGTCTTCAGCCACAGGCCGAAGTGGGGCCGGATGTGGAGGAAAGCCTCACACACGACGATGAACGCCAACATGCTGAGGATGAAGTTCGGGGCTAGATCATGAAAGTCCAGCCCGTAGTAGAACATAAGATCACGGACGAATGGATGGAGGGGAAACCCTAGTCCGCGGAGGAAGTGGTGGAGGAAGACTACCCTCTCGTGAGGTTCCGGGGTGGGGACGATCTGCCCCGTAACGGGTAGCCGGTGCGCGATATTCGCGGATAAGTATCCGGCTCCGCGCAACTTTTTGATGTGTCCCTCCGTGACGGAGGAAGCCATCCACTTGCCTCCCACTCCGGACATGTTTGGAGAAGGTTGAGGAGGACGATGTGGACTTGGGCGTTGGAGCTCGAGTGCGCGAGAATGGATGAGCAAGGAGGAAGAAGGCGTGGGTAGAAAAAGGATAAACCTTATCCCTTTATAAAGGCGGTCGAAACTATGCGCCCCCACTAGCCTGTTAAAACTCGCTTATCCTCCAAGCGCCATAATTGATGGTGCGGTTGGGTTACCCACGACCGTATTGATGAGAATCCCATAATAAGAGGGACACGATCTCTGGTTTGACAAGACGTGTTAAGAAACTGCCCCGTGTTATGTGCGGGGCTAGTTAAAGAAAAACAGTTCGAATAATCACCGAGCCATGGCATGATGTCATGTTGCCAAAATGTGTCGGCAGATTAAATTTGTGGAAATATTATTCTCTCTACGGCGGTATGTGGAACTTGTTTTGCAGGGTCGAACACTATCCTTTTATTGAGACTCTTCTGTGGTGTATCCGGAGGAGGAACCCGCCTTGCAATGCCAAAGAGAACACTGCGCGCCGGACTCATCATCATTGGAGCCTGGTTCAGGGGCTACTGAGGGAGTCCTGGATTAGGGGGTCTCCGGACAGCCGGACTATATCCTTTGGCTGGACTGTTGGACTATGAAGATACAAGATTGAAGACTTCGTCCCGTGTCCGGATGGGACTCTACTTGGCGTGGAAGGCAAACTAGGCAATACAGATATGTATATCTCCTCCTTTGTAACCGACCTTGTGTAACCCTAGCCCCCTCCGGTGTCTATATAAACCGGAGGGTTTTAGTCCGCAGGACAACATACAATCATACCATAGGCTAGCTTCTAGGGTTTAGCCTCTCCGATCTAGTGGTAGATCAACTCTTGTAATACTCATATCATCAAGAATAAATCAAGCAGGACGTAGGGTTTTACCTCCATCAAGAGGTCCCAAACCGGGGTAAAACATCGTGTCCCCTGCCTCCTGTTACCATCCGCCTTAGACACACTGTTCGGGACCCCCTACCCGAGATCCGCCGGTTTTGACACCGACAATGGCCGAACTGGCCATGAAGGATTTAATAATCCGACTATGGCCAGCCAAAGCTATACCTAGCAGTTATTTTGGCCTCGTGAAGCGGGTGGTGGAGGCTTTTCCGCGGCTAGACATCGTCAAGCGATCTGTCTGCATCAAGGGTGCCCGCATGGCCTTCTCTCATTGCAAGATGTGGTGGGCGAAGATGGATGCAGTCATGGTGGCCCGGGGGCCGCCGGAGGGCAAGGAGCACTGCACACCCGAGCGATATTTTGCGGATGTCCTAGAGGGATCTCGACTTGTAGCAACGCAGTGCGAGAAGGATGTTATTCTCGAATAAATACATTCATATTTTGCCTTGTATGATGAAAACAAAGCCGTTGTGTAATATAATTATTATTATGTTTTAATTGTAATATCCTCCTGTGCGGCCGTGTTGTATGAAATCTGAGGGTTGGCCAGTCATCGGCTTCTGCCCTCACGTAGGTAGTACGGAGGTGTTCGGGATGGTATCTAAACAATCTTGATCCAATTATATGGTCCTTGAAGGAGTTGTTTAGCACAACGAACCAGGCAACCAGACTATACGGCTTGAACACCCTCACTTAGCCATAGGAGTTTTATAATAAAACATAGGCGCAGCCCCTGGTATACGAACAAGGGTGCTCTCAGTGTTTGATTGCGAAGTACCGATCATTCGCGTAATGCGGAAAAATCTCCAACGATTTGAGACCTCCGAACAGCTGACCGGCTCTCGCCGCATCATGACAGTCAGTTTTCGGCTTTCTCTACTGAGGTGCTCATTCAGTTTAGACCAGGGCACAATCGCAGTAGTTCTCCCTTTACTACCCTAGACGATGTAGCGGAATGTAGGATAGCAAGCACAGGAGCTGGGCAACCCAACTATTGACCAAAAACATGATTTGGAGCCAATGCATATAATGCTATATTCGAGGTGCCAAACTATACTTACAAGAAGTGTTTAGACTTTTGTTGCCGTAATGTGGGGTGCTATAAAGCCCCTGGAAAACATCAAAATGTACCAAACTGTACGGGTGCTACCTGATGGGGTTATCCACATGGAAACTGAAAAAATAAAGCAAAGATAGAAAGAAAACAGAAAAGATGTAAAGGTAAAAAGCTGGGGTCCTACAGCTCGAGCTACAAACTGTTTTCACTGTAATGTAGTTAGTACATCAAGGCGCATTGATACAAGTAGTGCAATAAGCAACATGCTATTTAACATGTCGAAACCAGGGAAGAGCTGCATGTGGTTCCTGGAAGACAGGTAGAGTTATCGTTAACGGAATCACCTAAAAAGTCCCATATGTCTGCGCTCCTCGCCATCTTGGTGTGTTTATCCTTCAAGAGGACCGATAACCAGACCACCCGATGGGGTCTATGGGATTAAAACCTGAAATAAAAGAAGCAAAAGTGAAAGTATATGTGTATCCGATGTCGTTGAGCCGTGCCGTGGATCACAAGCTAGCTATGCCTCCATCGATGCCCATGGAATTTTGAGTGCGTACTTATGTATGCGTGGCACACATGCCACCACTTGATCGGGACTAAGACGGAGGCCGGATTGCTAGTCGAGCTCCTAACGATCCGAGCTCTCCTGCTGCAAAGTAGTCCGGATCTTCTTAAGGGTGTCCGAGGGCTCGGCAGCCGAATGAAGGTTCTGCTTAAGAAGGCCGCTTTGTCTTCTGCTGCTAGGGCAGCTGTGTGCTCTTCTGTACGGAGAGAGCGTTCCGTATTTCCATTGACTGTTATGACGCCGCGTGGGCCGGGCATTTTGAGCTTGAGATAAGCATAGTGTGGCACTGCATTGAATCAAGCAAACACAGTTCGTCCGAGCAGTGCATGATAGCCACTACGGAATAGGACGATATCGAAGAGTAACTCCTCGCTTCGGAAGTTGTCCGAAGATCTGAAGACAACCTCTAATGTGATTAAGCTCGTACAACGGGCCTCTACGCCTGGAATGACTCCTTTAAAGGTGGTCTTTGTAGGCTTGATCCTTGATGGGTTAATGCCCATTTTTCATGCTGTATCCTGATAGAGCAGATTAAGGCTGCTACCGCCATCCATGAGGACACGAGTCAGGTGGAACCCATCAATTATTGGGTCTAAGACCAGTGCGGCTGAGCCTCCGTGACAGATGCTGGTCGGGTGATCCCAACGATCAAAGGTGATCGGGCATGACGACCATGGATTGAATTTTGGGGCGACTGGCTCTATCACGTAGACGTCCTTGAGCGCACGCTTGCGCTCCCTCTTGGGATGTGGGTGGCATATATCATGTTCACTGTTTTGACCTAAGGAGGAAATTTCTTTTGTCCCACTGTGTTCGGTTGTCGTGGCTCTTCGTCATCGTCCTCGCTTTGCGATCCCTTTTCCCTGTTCTCGGCGTTTAATTTGCTGGCCTGTTTGAAAACCCAACACTCTCTATTTGTATGATTAGGAGGCTTGTCGGGGGTGCCGTGAATCTGGCATGGACGATCAAGTATGCGGTCCAAGGTGGATGGGCCCGAATTGTTATTTTGGAATGGCTTCTTCTGCTGACCGGACTTAGAGCTGCTGAATCCGGTGTTGACCGCTGTATCATCGGTGTTGTCACTGTTGTTTCGGCGCTTGTATCTATTACGTCGAGACTTGTCTTTGTTGCTTTTAACTTCAGGGGTGCCGGCGTCGCTTGCATTGTTTTTGCTACAGGCCAACCAACTGTCCTCGCCCGCACAAAAGCGGGCCATGAGTGCCATGAGGGCTGCCATGGATTTTGGATTTTCTTGGCTGAGGTGGTGAGAGAGCCATTCGTCGCGGATGCTATGCTTAAAAGATGCTAGATCTTAGGCGTCCGGACAGTCGACAATTTGGTTCTTTTTGTTGGGGAACGTTGCAGAAAACAAAAAAATTTCCTACGTTTTCACCAAGATCCATCTATGAGTTCATCTAGCAACGAGTGATCGGATTGCATCTACATACCTCTGTAGATCACGCGCGGAAGCGTTCAAAGAACGGGGATGAGGGAGTCATACTCGACGTGATCCAAATCACCGGAGATCCTAGCGCCGAACGGACGGCACCTCCGTGTTCAACACACGTACGGTCAGCATGACATCTCCTCCTTCTTGATCCAGCAAGGGGGGAGGAGAGGTTGATGAAGATCCAGCAGCACGACGGCGTGGTGGTGGATGCAGGAGTCACCGCAGCAGGGCTTCGCCGTTCTACTACGAGAGGGAGAGGTGTAGCAGGGGAGAGGGAGGCGCCAAGAGTAAAGGGTGCGGCTGCACCTCCCCCCTTTATATAGGCTCCCCAAGGGGGGGCGCCGGCCCTAGGAGATGGGATCTCCTAGGGGGGGCGGCGGCCAAGGGTGGAGTGGCCCCCAAGGCAAGTGGGGCGCCCCCCCACCCTAGGGTTTCCAACCCTAGGTGCAGGGGGTGGGCCAAGGGGGGCGCACCAGCCCACTATGGGCTGGTTCCCCTCCCCACTTGAGCCCATGGGGCCCTCCGGGATGGGTGGTCTCACCCGGTGGACCCCTGGGACCCATCCGGTGGTCCCGGTACAATACCGGTGACCCCCGAAACCCTCCCGATGGCCGAAACTGCACTTCCTATATATAATTCTTCACCTCCGGACCATTCCGGAACTCCTCGTGACGTCCGAGATCTCATCCGGGACTCCGAACAACTTTCGGGTTACTGCATATTCATATCTCTACAACCCTAGCGTCACCAAACCTTAAGTGTGTAGACCCTACGGGTTCGGGAGACATGTGGACATGACCGAGATGGCTCTCCGGTCAATAACGAACAGCGGGATCTGGATACCCATGTTGGCTACCACATGCTCCTCGATGATCTCATCGGATGAACCACGATGTCGAGGATTCAAGCAACCCTGTATACAATCCCCTTTGTCAATCGGTATGTTACTTGCCCGAGATTCGATCGTCGGTATCCCAATACCTCGTTCAATCTCGTTACCGGCAAGTCACTTTACTCGTACCGTAATGCATGATCCCGTTACCATACACTTGGTCACTTTGAGCTCATTATGATGATGCATTACCGAGTGGGCCCAGAGATACCTCTCCGTCATACGGAGTGACAAATCCCAGTCTTGATCCACGTCAACCCAACAGACACTTTCGGAGATACCTGTAGTATACCTTTATAGTCACCTAGTTACGTTCTGACGTTTGGTATAACCAAAGCACTCCTACAGTATCCGGGAGTTACACGATCTCATGGTCTAAGGAAAAGATACTTGACATTGGAAAAACTCTAGCAAACGAACTATACGATCTTGTGCTATGTTTAGGATTGGGTCTTGTCCATCACATCATTCTCCTAATGATGTGATCTCATTATCAATGACATCCAATGTCCTTAGTCAGGAAACCATGACTATCTATTGATCAATGAGCTAGTCAACTAGAGGCTTACTAGGGACATGTTGGTGTCTATGTATTCACACATGTATTACGATTTCCGGATAACACAATTATAGCATGAATAAAAGACAATTATCATGAACAAAGAAATATAATAATAATCCTTTTATTATTGCCTCTAGGGCATATTTCCAACAGTCTCCCACTTGCACTAGAGTCAATAATCTAGTTACATTGTGATGAATCGAACACCCATGGAATTCTGGTGTTGATCATGTTTTGCTCTAGGGAGAGGTTTAGTCAACGGATCTGCTACATTCAGGTCCGTATGTACTTTACAAATATCTATGTCTCCATCTTGAACATTTTCACGAATGGAGTTGAAGCGACGCTTGATGTGCCTGGTCTTCTTGTGAAACCTGGGCTCCTTGGCAAGTGCAATAGCTCTAGTGTTGTCACAGAAGAGCTTGATCGGCCCCGACGCATTGGGTATGACTCCTAGGTCGGTGATGAACTCCTTCACCCAGATTGCTTCATGTGCTGCCTCCGAGGCTGCCATGTACTCCGCTTCACATGTAGATCCCGCCACGACGCTCTGCTTGCAACTGCACCAGCTTACTGCCCCACCATTCAAAATATACACGTATCCGGTTTGTTACTTAGAGTCATCCAGATCTGTGTCAAAGCTAGCATCAACGTAACCCTTTACGACGAGCTCTTTGTCACCTCCATAAACAAGAAACATTTCCTTAGTCCTTTTCAGGTACTTCAGGATATTCTTGACCGCTGTCCAGTGTTCCTTGCCGGGATTACTTTGGTACCTACCTACCAAACTTACGGCAAGGTTTACATCAGGTCTGGTACACAGCATGGCATACATAATAGACCCTATGGCTGAGGCATAGGGGATGACACTCATCTCTTCTATATCTTCTGCCGTGGTCGGACATTGAGCTGAGCTCAATTTCACACCTTGCAACACAGGCAAGAACCCCTTCTTAGACTGATCCATATTGAACTTCTTCAATATCTTATCAAGGCATGTGCTTTGTGAAAGACCCATGAGGCGTCTTGATCTATCTCTATAGATCTTGATGCCTAATATATAAGCAGCTTCTCCAAGGTCCTTCATTGAAAAACTCTTATTCAAGTAGGCCTTAATGCTGTCCAAAAGTTCTATATCATTTCCCATCAAAAGTATGTCATCTACATATAATATGAGAAATGCTACAGAGCTCCCACTCACTTTCTTGTAAACGCAGGCTTCTCCATAAGTCTGCATAAACCCAAACGCTTTGATCATCTCATCAAAGCGAATGTTCCAACTCCGAGACGCTTGCACCAGCCCATAAATCGAGCGTTGGAGCTTGCACACCTTGTCAGCATTCTTAGGATCGACAAAACCTTCCGGCTGCATCATATACAATTTTTCCTTAAGGAAACCATTAAGGAATGCCGTTTTGACTTCCATTTGCCATATCTCATAATCATAGAATGCGGCAATTGCTAACATGATTCGGACGGACTTCAGCTTCGCTACGGGAGAGAAAGTTTGATCGTAGTCAACCCCTTGAACTTGCCGATAACCCTTAGTGACAAGTCGAGCTTTATAGATGGTAACATTACCATCCTCGTCCGTCTTCTTCTTAAAGATCCATTTGTTTTCTATCGCTCGTCGATCATCGGGCAAATCTTTCAAAGTCCATACTTTCTTTTCATACATGGATCCTATCTCGGATTGCATGGCTTCAAGCCATTTGTTGGAATCTGGGCCCGCCATCGCTTCTTCATAGTTCGAAGGTTCACCATTGTCTAACAACATGATTTCCAAGACAGGGTTGCCGTACCACTCTGGTGCGGAACGTGTCCTTGTGGACCTACAAAGTTCAGTAGCAACTTGATCTGAAGTTTCATGATCATCATCATTAACTTCCTCTCTAGTCGGTGCAGGCACCTCAGGAACATTTTCTTGAGTTGCACCACTTTCCGGTTCAAGAGGTAATACTTCATCAAGTTCTACTTTCCTCCCACTTACTTCTTTCGAGAGAAACTCTTTCTCTAGAAAGGATCCATTCTTGGCAACAAAGATCTTGCCTTCGGATCTAAGGTAGAAGGTATACCCAATAGTTTCCTTAGGGTATCCTATGAAGACGCATTTTTCCGACTTGGGTTCGAGCTTTTCAGGTTGAAGTTTCTTGACATAAGCATCACATCCCCAAACTTTTAGAAACGACAGCTTATGTTTCTTCCCAAACCATAATTCATACGGTGTCGTCACAACGTGTTTCGACGGAGCCCTATTTAAAGTGAATGCGGCAGTCTCTGAAGCATAGCCCCAAAATGATAGCGGTAAATCAGTAAGAGACATCATAGATCGCACCATATCTAATAGAGTGCGATTACGATGTTCGGACACACCATTACACTGAGGTGTTCCAGGCGGCGTGAGTTGTGAAACTATTCCACATTTTGTTAAGTGTGTGCCAAATTCGTGATTCAAGTATTCTCCTCCACGATCTGATCGCAGGAACTTGATTTTCCTGTCACGTTGATTTTCAACCTCACTCTGAAATTCCTTGAACCTTTCAAAGGTCTCAGACTTGTGTTTCATTAAGTAGACATACCCATATCTACTCAAGTCATCAGTGAGGGTGAGAACATAACGATAACCACCGCGAGCCTCAACACTCATTGGACCGCACACATCAGTATGTATGATTTCCAATAAGTTGGTTGCTCGCTCCATTGTTCCTGAGAACGGAGTCTTGGTCATTTTACCCATGAGGCATGGTTCACACGTGTCAAATGATTCATAATCAAGAGACTCTAAAATTCCATCTGCATGGAGCTTCTTCATGCGTTTCACACCTATGTGACCAAGGCGGCAGTGCCACAAGTATGTGGGACTATCATTATCAACCTTACATCTTTCGGTACTCACAGTATGAATATGTGTAGCATTACGCTCGAGATTCATTAAGAATAAACCATTCACCATCGGAGCATGACCATAAAACATATCTCTCATATAAATAGAACAACCATTATTCTCGGATTTAAATGAGTAGCCATCTCGTATTAAACGAGATCGTGATACAATGTTCATGCTCAAACTTGGCACTAAATAACAATTATTGAGGTTCAAAACTAATCCCATAGGTAAATGTAGAGGTAGCGTGCCGACGGCGATCACATCGACCTTGGAACCATTCCCGACGCGCATCGTCACCTCGTCCTTCACCAGTCTCCGCTTATTCCGCAGCTCCTTCTTTGAGTTACAAATGTGAGCAACTGCACCGGTATCAAATACCCAGGAGCTACTACGAGTACTGGTAAGGTACACATCAATTACATGTATATCACATATACCTTTCGTTTTGTAGGCCTTCTTGTCCGCTAAGTATTTGGGGCAGTTCCGCTTCCAGTGACCACTTTCCTTGCAATAAAAGCACTCAGTCTCGGGCTTGGGTACATTCTTTGGCTTCTTCCCGACAACTTGCTTGCCGGGCGCGGCAACTCCCTTGCCGTCCTTCTTGAAGTTCTTCTTACCCTTGCCTTTCTTGAACTTAGGGGTTTTATTCACCATCAGCACTTGATGTTCCTTTTTGACTTCTACCTCTGCTGATTTCAGCATTGCAAATACTTCAGGAATGGTCTTTTCCATCCCCTGCATATTGAAGTTCATCACAAAGCTCTTGTAGCTCGGTGGAAGCGACTGAAGGATTCTGTCAATGACCGCGTCATCCGGGAGATTAACTCCCAGCTGAGTCAAGCTGTTATGTAACCCAGACATAGTGAGTATGTGCTCACTGACAGAACTGTTTTCCTCCATCTTACAGCTGAAGAACTTGTCAGAGACTTCATATCTCTCGACCCGGGCATGAGCTTGAAAAACCATTTTCAGCTCTTCGAACATCTCATATGCTCTATGTCTCTCAAAACGCTTTTGGAGCCCCAGCTCTAAGCTATAAAGCATGCCGCACTGAATGAGGGAGTAATCATCGGTACGTGTCTGCCAAGCATTCATAACGTCTTGTTCTGCAGGGAGAACAGGTGCTTCACCTAGCAGTGCTTGTAGGACATAAACTTTCTTGGCAGCTATGAGGATGATCCTCAGGTTTCGGACCCAGTCCGTATAGTTGCTGCCATCGTCTTTCAGCTTGGTTTTCTCTAGGAACGCGTTGAAGTTGAGGACAACATTGGCCATTTGATCTACAATACATGTTGTAAAGATTTTAGACTAAGTTCATGATAATTAAGTTCATCTAATCAAATTATTCAATGAACTCCCACTTAGATAGACATCCCTCCAGTCATCTAAGTATAACATGATCCGAGTTAACTAGGTCGTGTCCGATCATCACGTGAGACGGACTAGTCAACATCGGTGAACATCTTCATGTTGATTGTATCTTCTATACGACTCATGCTTGACCTTTCGGTCTTCTGTGTTCCAAGGCCATGTCTGTACATGCTAGGCTCGTCAAGTCAACCTAAGTGTTTGCATGTGTAAATCTGTCTTACACCCGTTGTATGTGAACGTTGGAATCTATCACACCCGATCATCACGTGGTGCTTCGAAACAACAAACTATCGCAACGGTGCACAATTAGGGGGAACACTTTCTTGAAATTATTATGAGGGATCATCTTATTTACTACCGTCGTTCTAAGTAAACAAGATGCAAAAACATGATAAACATCACATGCAATCAAATAATAATAATAGTGACATGATATGGCCAATATCACATAGCTCCTTTGATCTCCATCTTGGGGCTCCATGATCATCTTGTCACCGGCATGACACCATGATCTCCATCATCATGATCTCCATCATCGTGTCTCCATGAAGTTGCTCACCAACTATTACTTCTACTACTATGGCTAACACGTTTAGCAATAAAGTAAAGTAATTTACATGGCGTTTCTCAATGACATGCAGGCCATACAAAAAATAAAGACAACTCCTATGGCTCCTACCGGTTGTCATACTCATCGACATGCAAGTCGTGATTCCTATTACAAGAACATGATATCATACATCACATATATATCATTCATCATCATCACAACTTTGGCCATATCACATCACAGAACACTTGCTGCAAAAACAAGTTAGACATCCTCTAATTGTTGTTGCAAGTTTTACGTGGCTGCAAGAGGGTTCTAGCAAGAACGTTTTCTTACCTACGTGAAAGCCACAACGTGATTTGTCAACTTCTATTTACCCTTCATAAGGACCCTTTTCATCAAATCCGCTCCAACTAAAGTGGGAGAGACAGACACCCGCCAGCCACCTTATGCAACTAGTGCATGTCAGTCGGTGGAACCGGTCTCACGTAAGCGTACGTGTAAGGTTGGTCCGGGCTGCTTCATACCACAATACCGTTGAAGCAAAATAAGACTAGTAGCGGCAAGAAAGTTGACAACATCTACGCCCACAACAAATTGTGTTCTACTCGTGCAAAAGGAACTACGCATAGACCTAGCTCATGATGCCACTATTGGGGAACGTTGCAGAAAACAAAAATATTTCCTACGGTTTCACCAAGATCCATCTATGAGTTCATCTAGAAACGAGTGATCGGATTGCATCTACATACCTTTGTAGATCACGCGCGGAAGTGTTCAAATAACGGGGATGAGGGAGTCATACTCGACGTGATCCAAATCACCGGAGATCCTAGCGTCGAACGGATGTCACCTCCGTGTTCAACACACGTACGGTCAGCGTGACGTCTCCTCCTTCTTGATCCAGCAAGGGGGGAGGAGAGGTTAATGAAGATCCAGCAGCACGACGGTGTGGTGGTGGATGCAGGAGTCACCGCAGCAGGGCTTCGCCGTTCTACTACGAGAGGGAGAGGTGTAGCAGGGGAGAGGGAGGCGCCAAGAGTCAAGGGTGCGGCTGCCCCTCCCTCCTCCCTTTATATAGGCTCCCCAAGGGGGGGCACCGGCCCTAGGAGATGGGATCTCCTAGGGGGGGGGCGGCGGCCAAGGGTGGTGTGGCCCCCAAGGCAAGTGGGGCGCCCCCCCACCCTAGGGTTTCCAACCCTAGGTGCAGGGGGTGGGCCAAGGGGGGCGCACCAGCCCACTATGGGCTGGTTCCCCTCCCCAATTCAGCCCATGGGGCCCTCCGGGATGGGTGGTCCCACCCGGTGGACCCCCGGGACCCATCCGGTGGTCCCGGTACAATACCGGTGACCCCGAAACTCTCCCGATGGCCGAAACTGCACTTCCTATATATAATTCTTCACCTCCGGACCATTCCGGAACTCCTCGTGACGTCTGGGATCTCATCCGGGACTCCAAAAAACTTTTGGGTTACTGCATATTCATATCTCTACAACCCTAGCGTCACCAAACCTTAAGTGTGTAGACCCTACGGGTTCGGGAGACATGTAGACATGACCGAGATGGCTCTCCGGTCAATAACCAACAGCGGGAGCTAGATACCCATGTTGGCTCCCACATGATCCTCGATGATCTCATCGGATGAACCACGATGTCGAGGATTCAAGCAACCCCGTATACAATTCCCTTTGTCAATCGTTACGTTACTTGCCCGAGATTCGATCGTCAGTATCCCAATACCTCATTCAATCTCGTTACCGGCAAGTCACTTTACTCGTACCGTAATGCATGATCCCGTTACCAGACACTTGGTCACTTTTAGCTCATTATGATGATGCATTACCGAGTGGGCCCAGAGATACCTCTCCGTCATACGGAGTGACAAATCCCAGTCTTGATCAGCGTCAACCCAACAGACACTTTCGGAGATACCCGTACCTTTATAGTCACCCAGTTACGTTGTGATGTTTGGTATAACCAAAGCACTCCTACGCTATCCGGGAGTTACACGATCTCATGGTCTAAGGAAAAGATACTTGACATTGGAAAAACTCTAGCAAACGAACTATACGATCTTGTGCTATGTTTAGGATTGGGTCTTGTCCATCACATCATTCTCCTAATGATGTGATCTCGTTATCAATGACATCCAATGTCCATAGTCAGGAAACCATGACTATCTATTGATCAACGAGCTAGTCAACTAGAGGCTTACTAGGTACATGTTGGTGTCTATGTATTCACACATGTATTACGATTTCCGGATAACACAATTATAGCATGAATAAAAGACAATTATCATGAACAAGGAAATATAATAATAATCCTTTTATTATTGCCTCTAGGGCATATTTCCAACACTTTTTAGTTAACAACCTTGTCCAGAATTTCCTGGCAGACTCTCCGGGCTATTGAACTATATGGCTTAAGTCATCAGCATCCAGAGATCGAACATATGTACCTTGGGAGTTATCGAGGAAAGCCTCTTCTAAGTCCTCCCAGCTACCGATGGAATTTTCAAGCAGGCTGTTTAGCCAATGCCGAGATGGCCCTTTGAGTTTTAGAGGGAGGTATTTTATGGCGTGGAGGTCATTTCCGCGGGCCATATGGATGTGGAGAATGAAGTCCTCGGTCCACACCGCGGGGTCCGTGGTTCCATCGTATGATTATATATTCACGGGCTTGAATCCTTTGGGGAATTCGTGATCCAGGACCTTATCGGTGAAGCAATGAAGGTGTGCGGGGCCTCTATATCGAGCCGTATCGTGACGCAACTCTGATAGAGTCCATTTGCGGTGTTCGTCCCCCACATGACTGGGTTTGTCACGTCCGAATAGGTGGCCGTGGTCACGTGTCGAGGCACATCCTCATGATTCGTAGATTGATCTTGTATGTCCCGCTTTATTATTCAGGTTCTGCCGTAGGTCATATGTATGATTGTGGGCTAATTTACCTCTGCCTGAGTGATGAGGCGGGGCTGGCTGGTGTTCGGCACGAGTTGCCGTTCTGTCCCGACCACGTGGTGGTCGGTCGGCCGTATTGTGCGATGGTGGTATGTACTCCGGCGCCTCCTCATCGAACTAAGGTAGCAATTTGCGTTTTGGGTAGCTTTTGGTTGGGAGCTTGGGGCCGTACTCTTCGGCTGCTAGGACATCGGTCCATTTATCATTGAGAAGATCTTGGTCAGCTTGAAGCTGCTGCTTCTTCTTTTTCAGGCTCCTTGCCGTGGCTATTAGCTGGCGCTTGAATCACTCCTGCTCAAGAGGTTCCTCGGGCACGATGAAATCTTCAGTGCCGAGGCTCACCTCATCTTCGGAGAGTGGGAGGTAATTATCATCCTCCGAATCTTCTTGCGTGGCATGTTTAACAGGCTAACCTTCCAATCTCCCCATTCATCTTATTCATTTGCTTTATCGACGGGGTCTTCGTTGTATTCGACACCTTCCGGAGTGTCATCTTCTCCTGTGCCGGTGTTGCTGTCTTTACTGCGGCATGATTTAGAGCGGCGCCGCTGACGCCGGCGCTTGGACTGTATTTCAGAAGGTTTATCCTCAATTGGGTCTTCCTTATCATAGCCGCTGTTCTCCTTTGGTGCATCCACCATGTATACGTCATATGAGGAAGTGGCCGTCCAGTGTTCGGTGAACGGCGGGTTCTGGGCCTCTTCTTCTCCGGCATCATCATTCATATCATCGATGTCCTCAGAGTCGTAATCAAGTTCGTCGGTCAAATCCTCGATCGTGGCTATAAAGTGGGTGGCGGGTGGGAAGTAAAATTCTCCATCGTCAGCCCCTACTTTGAGTCGGATATAGTTCGGCTGAGAGTCCTTCGCCAAGGACAGGTTTTTTAATGACTTTAGCACATCGTCCAAAGGCGAGTGCTAGAAGATGTCTGCGGTGCTGAATTTGAATATTGATAAATGATCAAGCTCAGCGTCCGCGGGTTCGCGCGGTTCGGAACCTGCGGCCGGAGATGAGTCCGGCATTCCGGTGGCATAGGCCTTGTGTGAGACCAGGTCCATGTATGGCTCCAACACCATGGAATATGCGGCCTCCAAGGTGGGGTTAATCCTTCAGTACCTGGATGGCGCGGCCTACTCCGGCTCTAGGGCCAGCGCGGTTACAGGACCGATCTCCTGGATGCGGCCCGATGATAGATTTAGGTCATGATCATCGGGGTGACTGGGAGCGGCCAACGCGGTATCGAATCCAGCGAAGATCAAATCTCCATGGATGTCCACGACGTAGTTCAAGCTCCCGAATCTGACCTGATGGCCAGGGGCGTAGCTTTCGATCTGCTCCAGATGGCCAAACGAGTTGGCCCACAGTGCGAAGCCACCGAACACGAAGATCTACCAAGGGAGGAAAGTTTCTCTGCAGACAGCGTCATTATTGACGATTGAAGGGGCCATTGCACCTTTCAGCGACAACACAGAGGAACTCTCAATGAAAGCACCAATGTCGGTGTCAAAACCGGCAGATCACGGGTAGGGGGTCCCGAACTGTGCGTCTAAGGTTGATGGTAACAGGAGACATGGGACACGAAGTTTTACCCAGGTTCGGGCCCTCTTGATGGAGGCAATACCCTACGTCCAGCTTGATTGATATTGATGAATATGAGTATTACAAGAGTTGATCTACCACGAGATCATAATGGCTAAACCCTAGAAGTCTAGCCTGTATGACTAAGGTATTGAGTATATCCTTTCCGGACTACACCCTCCGGTTTATATGGACACCGGGGGGATCTAGGGTTACATAGAGTCGGTTACATAAGAGGGAATCTTCATAGTTGTTCGCCAAGCTTGCCTTCCACGTCAAGGAGAGTCTCATCCGGACACGGGTACAGTATTCGGTCTTCATATCTTCACAGCCCATCAGTCCGGCCCATAGATAATTGGCGGGACGCCTGAGGACCCCTTAGTCCAGGACTCCCTCAACGACGTCCCACATAGTTATTTCCCCATTGCTGGCAACGTACTCCCCGACTCCTCTGCTTCTTTGAACCTCAGCTTCCTCTCCCAATCCGACCTGAGCTTAGTCCCCTCCATCGCCATGGCGCCGAACCAGACAGAAAAAAAGGAAGAAGCTCCTGTCCGCAGCCACCCCGCCTTTGGCCGTTGAGCCCGCCGTCAGCCGATCGCGGGTGCTCAATCAGGAGGCCATGGACAAGGTCCGCCTTGTGCTCGCCACTAGCTTCAATGAATGGGGAGGGATGGCGGCCTAGCATGCGTCCCGAGCTTCTTACGATAGAACAGCCACCGAGATCCAATTCTTCATCGACGCCCTATGGGCTGGCCTGGTCCCTCCCTTCTCCGCCTTCTTCAACGCCGTGCTTTCCCATTACCAAATTCATCTGCTGCACCTAGATCCCCAATCTGTCGCTCTTCTTGCCATCTTCGCCTTTGTCTGCAAGGCCATGGTGGGGATCGCCCCGTCTGTGTCCCTTCTGCGCCATTTCTTCTCGCTGCACCTGACCGACCCCTGGCAATGCTCAGGGTGCCTGAGCTTCCAGGCCGTGGTGGCGACGGCCTGCTCGGGGATTGACTTTGAACTCCCGCCGTCTGCGAGCGGGTTCCGGACACGGTGGGTGTATGTGGATGTCGGAGTGCTCAACCCTTTGCTCTTGCCTCCATTGGCGCCTGTCGTCCCCAGCTCTGGCTGGGCTCATGAGAAGCTTACGAGCCCCGCCCCGCCTTTGTCCGGCTCCAGCTGAAGAGGTTGAAAGATCTTGGCTTGACCGCGCCCATGGTGATGAAGGAGTTCCTCCGACGTCGCATCGCCCCACTCCAGTGCCATTCCCAGCCGATATGGGCCCTGTCTGTCGGCCAAGATCGAATGAGGCTTTAGGAGTCAGGGCTTCCGCTCGAGGCACGATGAATGGTGCTCGAGGTCCTGGCGGGCGACCGCTCGCCAGCCGATATGACGCTGGAGGGCTCTCTCTTGTACTGCTGCTCAAACAAGGTGGAGTTCGCGGGGCAGATGCCCCCTTTGACGAATGGGGGCTACGTCCGGTCGGCCTTAGGGATCCCGTGAGAACCCCGCCACTGTGGTTCCCCTCCTTGTCGCCGGCGCTGAACTTGCCCCAAGAGTGGACGTGGGGGGCAAGCACCACCAGAGGCCGGAGGCGCGGGTGCCGAGGTGTCGACGCCGCTCGTGGCTCCTGAGGCGCCATCTCTGAGAGCCCGTAACTCTCGCTCTGGGGTGGCAGTTGAGGGGGTGACACCATCCGCAACTCCTGAGGTCAAAGCTCCGAAGGCCTCAGGAGGTCATCACGAAGCGGAACCTGATGGCTCTCCCCAGCTTGGCGCTCCAGAGGTCGCCTCCTCGGGCGCTTCACCAGCCGTGGCTTGCACTGGTCGCCATGTCCAACGCTTTGGCCCGCTCTGTGTAGACTTCGATGCGCTCCACAAAAGGAAGGGCTCCCCAAGCTGCAGCAGCGGTGCCTTCCGGCCGTTGAAACAGAGGAAGTACATCGCCATAGATGAGTAAGTACCTTATCTTTGCAATTCCTCGAGTGCTGCTTCCCTTCCTGACGGTGGCTCTTCAGGATCCCATCTGCTAAGGCCGTCAGGCCTCCCGGGAAGAAACTTCCTCCTGCCTTGAATCTCCCTCTGGCCTTGAGAGTCCCAAGCCAGCATGTTTCCCCCGGCACGAGGTCGGCTGGGGAGGCAGACACGCTAGCTTGGTGCCTCGAGCCCATGCTCCTACTGTCTCTTCTTCGTGGCCTCGTCGGGGGTGCGGCGAGTGTGCCAAGGGCTCCTCCTCTGGATGTAGACGGCAGTCAGATGGCTTCAGTCTTGGTTTCTTCTT